>NW_020955929.1:508914-510934 GCF_003031625.1 Empidonax traillii
AAGAGAGTAGGTTTAAATTACATATTAGGAAGAAATCTTTTACTGTGGGGGTGATGAAACAGTGGAACAGGTTGCCAAGAGATGCTGTGGATACCCCATCCCTGGTAGTGTTCAAGGCCAGGTTGAATGGGACTTTGAGCAACCTAGTCTAGTGGAAAGTGTCCCTTGCCATGACAAGGAGATTGGAACCAGAGGATCTTTAAGGTCCCTTCCAGCTCAAACCATTCTCTGATTCTAATGACCTTCAATTTAAATACCCACAGATTGGAAGTAACTGCTTGCCTTTTCCTGTCAACCATATTTATAGTACAACCAAACACTTACATGTGTCCAGAAAAGACCTATGTAATTGCGAAATGTTATGTAATTGCAAAATGCTATATTTTTCCTCTTGATGACACTTATTAAATAATTCAAACTAATAAACTTTCATTTTTCAAGCAAACATACTTGCAAATAAATGTAACATAAATTTTCTTCAATTGTGTATAAGATGAAAGGCTTAAGGATCAATATGCAATAATTTAAAGAATCATTATGCAATATTTTTGCATCAAATTAAGGTACAGATGTCCCTTGGAAGAAAAACAGAAATTCAGCATTGTGTGTTGTGTTTAACAGGACAGTTTCTGTTGGATAACTTGCTTTTCTCTTTTTCCAAATAGTCTTCTCTCTGCAGAACTCTTTTGTACTAACTGGTTGTCCCAGTTTACAAGGTAGTTCCTCAAGAACACAACATTTCTTGGGTATTAAAATTATTTTTTATTGGATTTAGTCAATTATTCTGCCAGAAATAATTAATTAGGTAATTTTATTAAAGCCCTTACAAAGCACCGATAAATTTTCCAGTCCTCATTCTTTCAGAAACAGAAATTCCAACACAATCAAAAGATGCCAAAACACATCTATTCACTTCTCTATTCAGTTTGGCAACATCTGGCTCAGCAAAATAGCTCTTCAGACACTGATGAGTGCATCATCTACAAGGTCTCTTTAGTTGCCTGAGCACAGGCATGTGTATCTAAGTGAGATGTCACAGCTGGCTTTAGGTCTGCCCCACAAAGAAGTGTTGTTTGTGCCTGGTAACACAACTGCTAGATCTAGCTGAATGCCTCAGATATGCTCAGGTGTCTCAAATGACAGTAGGTGCATCTGAATCCATTAGGCAGCTGATCTGAATCCTGTGCTCACACGTGCATGTAAATGTACATGTATATAGCCTGGATCTGAATTTCTGAACTATAGACCTCTAAATTCAGTTGTATGACTCTAGAGCCTAATTCCAGATAAAATTTTCTTATAAAACTGAAATGTTTAAACTCTCAGTTTACCTATGAAATTTGCATCAGTCATATGTAAAACTAGATTAAATGATGCCACATCCTAGATGCAGCTCAAAGTTGTTAGGAAGAAGTGTGATAATGATATCTGGGGAAAAGTTAAAGTGCTTTATAGCACTAATGTTGTGTGGTTCTAAAGGAATCTTAAAACCCAATTTTATATTTCAGTGGGAATAAGTCGAGTCCTAATTTGGTCCTAGTCCATTAGATTCTGCAGTTCGTTAGAAGTATGTTTGCTTGACATAGGAGCTACTTGTTCTAAGCTCCTTTCTTAGTGACTGGCAAGAAATAGATATTTGTTCAAATATAAGTAACTAAAATATGTCAGCTGAATCAGACCCTCTAAGTGCCTGTTTTTTCCATTGATTATATGAAAGTTTTACATGGCTGGTTCAGATAAAGATTCTGTGCTGTGGATATCTATTAGGTGCAATTAATCCACCCTGCCAATTTATATTTGTTTGATAAGAATAATACTTCACTAAGAATCTGAGTTAATATTTTCCTTTTAGAAATTCAAAAGAAATGGTGCTATTATTTACCTTCTTGAGAATTTTTAGTTCAACATAGCAATAAGTGAAGAGGCTTTTTTAATAAAACTGGACGGAAATATTTTGATGTGTGAATGAGATTCTACTTCCCAAAGCCAGAACTCTGTTAAAAGATGTTAGTTTCGGGGG
>NW_020955929.1:511411-522875 GCF_003031625.1 Empidonax traillii
TCATTCCAGCAGTCCAACAATCTATGGAATTGTGTTTAATTACTTTTGATATGATTCTAATCATCTATGATGAAAATTTGTTATTTGGTGAAACTAATATGAGTTGATATGTAACTCAACAAGCAGCTCTGGTGCCAACATAGTGCACACAGGATTGGTCTAGCATGTGCATGGCTGGGAGGTTCCCAAACTGATGAAATCTTAGAGGAGCAGAGAGAGCTGCCTGGAGCCTGCAGCTTGCAAGACAGTGGCTGATGGAACGTGTCAGGGACAGGAGCAATGGTGGCAAACACGCCCCTGCCCTCAATAAAGGAAGCCTCTGGGTATCCCTAATGGTACTCTCGGGAGCGCTGAGAACAGAATGTGCAACTGGAGCGTGGAACATCAGCAGGGGCGCGGAGTGGCAGTTTACATGGAAGAAGTTGGCACAAGAAGGATGTGCAGGAAGAGGACTGCAGCTTTGCCAGCTAGACCAGGGAGCAGTGGGATACAACTGCCAGAAGGCCGAGGCAGGCACAGCTGCCCAGACAGAGTTCCAATGGAACATATTGCCACCCTGGTATCAGATGCAGGGTGTGCTCTGCTCTTACACCAGTACCTGATGGCAGCAGCCTGGGAGGTGTGCCCAAGTACAGGAACTCCTCTGCTTAGTGAAAAGACCTTTGAAAGAAGGAGTTTGAGAAGCCCCAGGGAGTATAAGGGAGAGACTGAAACTGCAGTGGGATACTATGGGAATTCCACTCCACCTTTCTTAGGGCAGGTCTAACAGGTAGACAGGACACATGGAGGATTCCCTGTCCTCTACCCACCTGGCTGAATGTGGAGACCTAAAGGCGTAGGGAGCAAGGGGAACAAGTTCCTGCCTGGCACATCAGGTACATCTCTCCTGTACTGCCCCACCTTCCCAAGTGCCCTGGCAAGCGGAATCAATGACAAGGACTATGGTTCATCACAGTTGGAGGCATCTCCAAGGTTAAGTCAGTCCAGGTTCTGCGTCAAAACTGCTTTCATAAAGCAAAAAAGATAGTTCATTGTCATAGGTAACTGTCTCCTAAGGGGAACCAAAGGCCTAGTATGCAGCCCAGACACACATCTTACAGAAGTTAAACATGTGAAGAGAAAGCTTCCTGCACTGGTACAGCCCTCAGAATATTAGTTTTTCAGGAAGGAAAAAGAGATGAAGTAGCAACAAGTCCAAGGGCAATGGGTTTATGAAAGGCAGGTCCTGTTTGACTAACCTGATCTCATTCTATGAGGAATGGCCCCCTCAGTGGATGAATGAAAGGCTATGGGTGGGGTTTACCTGAACTTTAGTAAAACCTTTGACACTGATTCCCACAGCATTCTCCTGGAGAAACTGGCTTCTCATAGCTTGGGTATGTGTACTCTTCACTAGGACAAAAACTTCCTGGATGGCTGTCCCAGAGAGTGGTGTTTAATGGAGTCTCATCCAGCTGGCAATCAGTCACAACAATCCCACACAACACTATAGGCTTGGGAAGACCAGCTGGAAGGATGCCCATCAATATAGGACCTGGGAGTGCTGTTTGACAGCCACTAAACCTGAGCCAGAAGTATGCCCAGGTGACTAAGAAGGCCAAGGGCATCCTGGCTTGGATCTGAAACAGCGTGACCAGCAGGACCAGGGCAGTGATTGTTCCCCTGTACTCAGCACTGGTGAAGCTCCACCTCAAATCCCGTGTTCAGTACTGGGCCCCTTGCTACAAGAAAGACATTGAGGTGAGGGAGTGTGTCCAGAGAAAAGCAAGGAATCTGGAGAAGAGTCCAGAGCACAAGTCTTATGAAGAATAGTTGATGAAACTGTCAGTATTTAATCTGGAGACAAGGAAGCTTAGGGCAAAGAGATCTTATAGTTTTCTACAACTATGTGAAAGGAGATTGTGAAAAGGTGAGTGCTGATCTAGTCTCTCAAGTAACAAGTGATAAGGGAAGATAAAAGGATCTAAAGTTGCACCAGGGTAGATTTAGATTGAATATTTGGAAAAATTTCTTCATACGAACAGGCTTCCCAGGGAAGTGGTTGAGTCCTCATTCCTGAAGGTAATTAAGTGAGGTGCATTAAGTCACGATCCCAGCAGTGGGGGGTGAGGGACTGAGCATGGACTCTGTAAGAGAGGGGAGCTGGAATAATTTTATTGACAGGACACTAGTTTTCATAACCTTACACAAACATGCTTATAAAGCAAAACTTGTGACAGCAGCATTTGACTGGCTACTGCTGTTACCTGGAGACAGGGTAGGCTTTGGGGCAGCAGCTCCATTCCTGTAATGAGTTGGTCTATGCTCTGCTTAGCCTAAAGCCTGTTGTTAGGGTTTGGTTCTTTCCCCCAGGCCTTTAGTCTATCTTAATCCCCACATTTAAAAGATGTGTAGATGTGGAGTATGAGATGCTGGAAAGCAGTGCTGCAGAAAGGGACCTGGAGGTTCTGGATGATGGCAAGTTGAATCAGCAGTGCCCTGGCAGCCAGGAGGCCCAACCGTGTCCTTGGGGGCATCAGGCAAAGCATTGTCAGGCAGTCAAGGGGGAGTGTTATCCCACTCTGCTCTGCACTGGGGCGGCCTCACCTTGAATGTTGTGTGCAGTTTTGGGCACTGCAACATAAGAAAGACATTAAGCTCTTAAAAAGCGTTCAGGAAAAGGGGATGAAGGTGGTGAAGGTGTTGAGAGGAAGCTGAATGAGGAGTGCCTGAGGTCATTTGGTCTGTTCGTCCTGGAGAAGAGGAGACTGAGGAGAGACCTCACTGCAGTTACAACTTCCTCATGAGGGGGAGAGGAGGGGCAGGCACTGATCTCTCTGTGGTGACCAGCAACAGAACCCTAGGGAATGGCCTGAAAATGTGTCAGGAGAGGTTTAGTTTGGATATTAGAAAAAGGTTTTTCACCCAGGGAGTGGTTGTGCGCTGGAACAGTCTACCCATGCAAATTGTTACAGCACTAAGCCTGAGAGAGTTCAAGCAGCATTGAAATTGACACATGATGTGACTTCTGAGAATGGTTTTGTGCAGGGCTAAGGGTTGGGCTAGATGATCCTTGTGGGTCCCTTCCAACTCAGCAAATTCCATGATTCTGTGAACTTGACAAAGGAGTGGGGCTGTGAATCTTTCAGTGTCAGCAACTTGAGAGATTTGGGGATCTGGAAGCAACTACCGGGTCGATTGAGTGTCTACAGTTTATAATGTATATAAATATCTGTGTATGTATAGGTATTCTGCCAGCAGACTTCAGCCTTCTTCAGTAGAGAAGAGACAGCTATGAGCCCATCCACGCTTTTATGAGTGATGTTTTTTTTTTTTTCTCTTCTGATCGATGTGGTTAGTCATGTATATATATATTGTGTGTATTCATGCATATGTGCTTATCAAGATTTGTGCTCACCCTTGCCACTGGCTGGACCTGGGGACAAAGAGCAGTTTCATGCTCATCAGGCTACTGGATTCAACAACCTCTCACACTTGTACTGTTGATGTTGTCAAAACCCATCTTTTTTTACACAACCTTCTTCCCCTCACTACCTCACTTTTGACAGCAGTGAAAAGTGGGGAATGTGACAAACCATATGTCTGATTCCAGGTTTTTTTATTGTGTGCATCATCAAGATTTCTAAATTAAATCAACAAAAACAGGTCATGAGTTAAATACTATCTAGTTATTTCATCACTTGAGTACAATATCTGACTAGAGAATATAATGTTTTGCATTGAAATGGCCCATTATCTTTCAACCCCAAAATAAAATCATATGAAAAACCTCACAATATATTTTTCTCATTCCCACAGAATGCTGTTTCTCTCCAGAAATTCCGTAAACAGTGAGGCTGTTCTGCAGAGAGCTTACTGCCTCTGGCATGCCCATGTTTGTCATTGGGACCCAGTGAAGTGAACTGGAAGAGGATGAATGAATTGGCCATGTACAGATGATGTACTTCTGGTGGGTCCATTCATAGACAGAGCACAGCAGTCAAAAGCATTCTTTTTCAGGCATAGCAAGAAAGAATAAATCCGTTAGGAGTTGGAGGAACATTTTCTCTACATCTTCCCTTAGGATAAACACAGTGACATTTTCATAACAGATAGAAAAGAGGAAAGGCATTGCTCATAACATTGCTTTGCTACAAGATCTTATCAGATTATCATAGCCACAAAAAGCAAAGTCTGATTATTCACATCTCTTCAACAAAGGAGGCAAATATCTCTGATGAAGAGTTATCTATCAGCCCTTCTTTTCTTCTAAATTGATGTTTTAAATATTGTCAGAAAAACTGAATAAGTTAACATAATTCTTCTACTGAGCTTCATTTAAAAGATAACTTCCTTGCAATTCTAATATTTTCCCTCTGAGAAGGAGGGAAAGCCTACATACAGCTGTTTGCTAAAGTAACATTTATTTATACTTCATAGCATGAAAGGGGTCTTTGACATGATAAAGAGTGTTGCTTAGAAGTATATTAGTCTTATATTAATATAAATTAAATCTTCAAGGACTAAAAATTCACCTCAGAGCAAAACATTGTTTATAAAGCACTCAGGAAATAATTACAATCTGAACTCTGTGGTTTTCTCAGAATACAAGATTCAAAAACTTTCATGGGAAAATGTTACAAGTATCACTTGTTTTTTAACTTCAGCAGTTTTGAAGAATTGGTATATAATTTTATAGAAGAGTGTGTTGATTAATTGCAACAGTAAAAGTATTAGTTTGAATAGTCCAGGTCATGTACAATTTTTCATTGTATAAAAAGGAAAAACTTCTGGACTAATCGTAAGGGCTATTTTATATGCTCCGGATTTTAGCCGACTTTCTGAAAGAGACAGATAAAGTTTTCTTCAGAGTTGAGAGAGACTTCCAAGAAAGGTGGAACAGCTTTGATATCTGAATCATGCACAGAAAGTTGAATTAGCCAGCTCAGTGATGCAGAATAGCTGTACTTTCTCTCCTCTGGTAGACAAGTCTCCTCAGGGTTGAAGCAGAGGGTGTCTAATTGAATCATTTCCTCATTCAGCTCAAATACAGAATGCAGTTCAAATCCAGAATATTTATTTTTCAATGCATATTGTGATTATGTATCTTAATATAAATACCGGAGATTACAATTTAACTCAGGAATTAATTTTGCATTGAAAATAATAACGTGAATATTATCAAATTTATCTTTTAAGTCCATTTGAAAGCGTTACTTAAAGAAATGTATAGGTGTAAAGTTTGTTCATACAAATCCTAGTGAAATGTTTTGAGTTTCAAGACATTTTTCTCTTCTTTCTTCCCTCTCTGTATCTCCTTTTCTCTACTTCTGAAGTCTCTAGCAATGAACCTGAAAAGTTCTGAAAGCTTTATCTATCCTGAAGTTTCAACAAAAAGTTCTATTCCTTCAAAGAATATTAGAAGTACAGAAGGTAAAACAAAAGGTGCACTATTGAATCTTTGTTGCAGGAAACTACTTATCCATCCCCCAAAACCCATTTCCCAAAATAATTTGTCATCACTCAGAGTAGTTATATACTTCCTCTCTGTGCTTCAGTTGACTGTATTCCAATGACTAACAATATTGCTGCATAGTCTTGAATCAAATTCCTCGGAAAAATTGCTGAGTTGTGAAAAAGATTTGTGATAAAGCATGTAGACTACATACTTGCAAGACAGTAAAAACAAAATTGCAAAGAAAGGTAAGATTGTTGGGAGTAGAAAGTCAAGGACTTAAATAATGACTAAAGATAATGACAAAAAAAAAATATGTTGAAAGGGAAAACCAAAAAATTCAGAGGGTAGTTACTCAGCAACATCTGGAATCAAACTGCTTCAGGGACCATCTTTTCCTACAAGATAGCTGCCTAACCAGCAGCTGGGTTGGTGAGCATAATAGCGCTGAACCTTCTAGATCATTATTCCTGACTTCATATGTATCAAATAAGTAATATGCTTTTAATTTTTAATTTATATATAACTTTACACTGCCTCTTAGTAAAATTTGCCCCAAAAGGCCCAAAATAAAATGGTTACAAGGTAAAGAATTTTTCATTTTTTGTCAAGAGGAAAATGCTATAGAAGTACCAAAAGTATAAGAAACAACAAGTCATTTAAAATTATTGTGTTTCTGAAATGGTTAAGCTGATTAAGTGATTTATTAAATAAGTACTTAGCAAGAAAAGATACATTAGAAACGTACACATAATTCCAAAGCAAAAAAGACTTCATGAATATACAGTTTGATAAGAAGCTTTTGGGAGAGTACTCTTTAATGAAGTACAGTACCTATCATTTGGCCTGGATTATTTGTGTTCCTTCATCTCCAAGACTATTGAGCCACCACCAAGTGGTGAGAGTACTTCAGGCTGAGAGTACTTCAGATCCAGATGCTGAGTGATGTAAGAAATGGTCTTCGATTGAGGAAAATCCTATCTTCCAGACAATTATGTATATATATGCATATTGAGACAAAAGCACAGTTAATGCTTAGTATTACCTTAACAACTGTGTCACTCATTTAACTGTTCTGGTTATTCCAGTATGTCTAAATTTCTACAGTTCCAATTTTTACCAGTCCTTATGTATGCACCCTAGAATTTTAAGCTGTGAATCTGGCAATAAATTCTGATTTAAATCCAAGGGTATGGACTTGAAAACACTATAGAAATTAATTACTAATTATGCAATATATGTGATATAATATATATATTACATATAATATAGTATATAAATATATATATAAACAGCCTAACAGTGAGTTAGGCTGTTTTCAACACCATCTCCACCTCAGTTATCATTTATTCTAAAGAAAGAACTGTATGTAGCTTACGACAGGCAAGTATAGAAAGAGAGGAGGAGATTGTATCATGATTAAAGACATGGAATAAAGATCTCATTTGGTCGGTGAGCATAATAGCACTGAACCTTCTAGCTTATTACTCACAACTTCATATGTAGCAAATAAGTATTTTGGTTTTTATTTTTAATTTGTGTATATCTTTGGAAACATTGGAACATCAGAAAATGTGTCTGTAGCAGAGCCAGGTTTCGAAGGGGCTGGTTTAAAAGTTCCCTGTGAACGTCCGTTCCCTTCCCCCCCCCTCCCCCCAGGACTCAGAGGTTAAAAAAAGAAAGGAAAAAGAAATGAAAGAAATACAATTCTGCAGAACTTCTGTTTGCTGAGCAGACACAGCTCTTTACAAAATTAAGCGGAACAGTATCTGTAGTAAAATAAAATGTTAAACATTCATAAAATGAAAAGAAAAACATGTCAATCATCAGTTTCTTCCATGGAAGACTCTCAAGGCTTAACTATACCTTAAAATAATGTTCACAATATTTGGCGTCTATGTATATTTACTAAATGAAATTAAAATCCAAGCAATCTTTCAAGGCTACCACAGATGCTGAATGCTGACTATCTGCGCAGCTGTTGTCAACACAGGACTACTTGCCTTCAGTTTTATTCCAATATGTACTATATAGGAATTTCTGACAGAGTAATGATCATCTATTATTAAAGATATCTATTCAATCATTTAATAGAGGAAATCTCAATGGTACCTAAATGTCCCATCTTCTGGTTAAACTTAACCATTAGTTTTGCCTCAATGTTTTCCAGAAATACAGTGTTTAAGTCCACATTCCTAATATAAAACTAAATATAATAAACTTCGTTGCAGACAAAAATTTTAAAACTCTTGAAGCGTCTTTCAGAGGGAAAATTATAATAAATTTCTAGTATAAAAATTATCCTGAAAAAAATCTAACTTAAAAATAAAGAGATTATGTTCCAAATATGAGTAGAAGGTAGTCTGAAAGAGCAAACAGGCATTTTTCTAAAATGTAGCACCAGACTGTACACAGTGTAAAATGAGATTAAATCAAACTTTCCTGTAATTATTTTTCTCTAATTTGTTAGCACAGACTTTAACCTGGTTCGGAGTTCAATGTGATCATAAGCCAGGGGTTTACTTCCTTCCCTAAAGTAATTTTTTATTATACTGGATACCTCAAAACATTAAACAAAATGTTAAATATCAATTTTATACACATTCCTAGTATTACACCTGACATCAAAGGTTACATTATTGACATTATTTTAAATGAATTTTACGTTTGAAAGGTGGATGTTGTGGTGAATTTCATATTATAGACTATGTGAAGGTAATGTTATACCGTATTTAATTTAGAAGTTGTTGTTCCAGTATTTATTTTATATAAAAGTGCAATAAATAAGGTACAGAAACTCTTTTTAACTCAAAGGAATTATCCATAGTATAAAAATAACTAGGTTCAGTGAAACTAGTTTGTCTGATCAACTCAGATATAAAAGTACAGTAAAAAAAGACAAATGTGGTGCACATATTTAAATAGACAAATAAATTATAAATGTTAAAAAAGTTTCAAGTCAGAAGAATATTCCCCATCCATCCTTAAAAGTTTATATCTTCAAACAGCTTAAAAATAATAACAACTAAAGCCTGATATTGTGGATAAGTACATAGACTTCTCCACTCAACGGTTTAGAAATTAGTAAAATGCTGAGAGTATAATTCCAGCCTCCCAGTCAGGCCTGTTTCAGCAAGCACTGAAAGCAATTAGGCTACTCCCAAGATTTGCTATAGGTTTAATTGTTTTGAGGTGATGGATCTCTTAGAAGTACTAGGATTAT
Source organism: Empidonax traillii (assembly GCF_003031625.1). NCBI lineage: Eukaryota > Metazoa > Chordata > Aves > Passeriformes > Tyrannidae > Empidonax > Empidonax traillii. The sequence continues at coordinate 520,069 of NW_020955929.1, forward strand.
ATGAAGACCTTATGGTACCACAATTCCTGCTTTGAATACTAGAAGTCTGCTTCCAAAGTGTAATTCTAATGACAAGAAAAAAAGGAGCAGTCGTTTTGGTATGCCCTAAGGCATTATTACAGCATAGTTTAATGGTTCAGCCATTAAAATCTTTTTTTAAAGATCAGCAGAAAAAAAGTCCCCCTAACCTCTTCTAGTCTTTTACAGCTAATGAAGTGTAGCATTCTGAATTAATGTTTTTTGATAACATGTGCTTAATAAAATCTAGACTTGCCATTTCAACCAGGAGCACCAGAAGTGCTTTTTTACTATATTATGATAATATGAATAGGTGCTTACAACATGAATTGATAAGCACAAGAGTTCTATGACAATGGGTTTGAAATCCAAAATGGATTTCCCATGTATTTCAGTTGTGACCTGTCTAAAACATTAATACAGTAACACTATTATAACTTTTTTCATACTTTTCAAAGATTTAGTAGTTGAAAATTTTCTACTTTTCTCCATAAAAATTTCACATTTTCATAATTAAGATTGTGACTGTGGTTTTAACACTCAGCAATAATTGAATTTATCACCTTTTTATTACCATTTAAACACAGCTGTACTGTTCATAGTGATTATTTAAATTATTTCCAAGTATTGAAGAGATGCTTTTCCCACTAGCAGACATTTAATTTGTCTAAGAGACACACTGGTGGCATTTCCAATCTCAAACAAGGTAAACACATGAGGGGAAAAGTAACTGTAGCACTCAAAATCTGTCCTTGCTAGTATGCTGTGGATGAATTTTTCTTATATTTTATAGTAGTGAAACAATGACTTCCACATAAAATTTCTTCTCATACATTTAAGAACTAGAAAAAGTAAGGACTTCATCGCCTCCTTTTTGGAGAGCTAATTACCACACAGCTGCTTGCTTATTCCCCTCTCTGGAATAGGGAGGGGAATAAGGGTAAATATGAAACAGCTCGTGGGTTGAGGTAAAGCCATTTTAAGATGTTAAAGCTCATAAGCCAACAAAGCAAAGCAAATACTTTGTCATTTCTTCAGCCATTTTCAGGAAAAGCAGGGCTATATCATACGTAATAGGTACTTCAGAAGATAAATGTCTGTAGCAGGAGGGCCTACCCCCATAAGACCTAAAATCCAATCAGAGAATGCATATGATGCAAACCATCATGCAAGTTCAACTGCTGGCACCAGGGTGTTGTCTTGGTGTTGAATTATGCTAAAAGCAGACTGGTTCACCAGACTTCAAATACACATCTTGCCTTTTGAAGAAGGATTTGACAGAAAAGCTGTTAACTGGCCTGTAAATCTCTGACTAGCAGTCAATCACTTTATACTATAAAAGTCCAGTCGCTTCTCATACAGTCAGGTTCTTCTAACATAACCCTTCTTGGAGTGTATATGCGGAGATTCCTCTCATGGGTGGGGACATCCTCCAAGGATATTCCTTGAGGATGAGAGAAAGAGGTCTCTCTACGAGCATTGGTATGGGGGAGTTACATCAAATGTCTACTTAATAGTCATTTCTGTTTTGCTAGCTTTAATATAATTGTTTCAATAATTGCCTCAATATAGTGCACTATCCTATTCTCGTTTTGTCAATTGTTAAAAGCAGTGGCACAAAAGTGGTTCAATCATAGCTATGTAATTCCTTAAATTTAAACCATTGACGTAATCCAAGACTAAGACTGGATTCAGTTGCGTATAAACTCCTCTCTGAGAAGGAGTTTAGAAAGCAAGAGTCCTTTCTGCACCTCATGACTCAAGGGTAGGTCTTTTGTAATACATTTTCTCTAAACCTTCCACTCCCATCAGTGACAATGCCTAAGACCAATTGTCCTCAACTTCGTTCAACATTCACCTAAGGGTTGGACTCAGCGATCCTTGTGGGACCCTTCCAACTCAGAATATTCTGTGTGTGTGTTTAAACGCTTTTGAGATATAGTATAGAATTTAATTCAAGTGAACTTGGTTCTTTTGGGTCTGCTGTCCTAGATGTGTACCCTCCCAGCTTCCTGGTCAGTCTAAACTTTTTGCTGCTTCACTATGGGGGCAGCATGAGAAACAGTAAAGGTCTTGATCTTTATCGCATATGAGTGCTTTACGTCTCTTAAAACATCATCATCAAAGGTATTAGCAAAAAGAGGCTTCATGTAACTTTGTGAAAGCATGAGCTAACAGAGTTCACCTGCAAGGTTCACTCACTTACTACATAAATGAAGCATACAAAGAAAAATCAGAATAAATTTAGAATGGTTTATATGGAGACTAGGAATGCAAAATGATACTAACGCAAAATGGTAAGGAAAATCCTCATGTTGAGTCATAAGGTTCAGAGAGGACCCACCTGGCCTGGGGTATCAGCCCAGGCCCCATCTTCAGCCTTCAGTAACAGTCTAAGTATCACAAACTTGAATTTGTAAGCTCTGAAAGACAACCCACTCAGATGGAGATGCTGGTTGTAGGCTGCTGCAGGGCCACTCAACAGGTCTCCCTTAGAGAGACTGTTCATTGTGCCACAAGGTGATTGACTTTAGTAATCTGAAAATCTCCATCCTAGCTGTAAACCAACACATAATTTCTGGAATTTTTTTTTAAGTAACAATAGTACTGTTCCACTCTGGCTTTGATTCAGGCAACTAATGCTCTAAGGCTATCAGGGAATGACTGATTATCTCGCATCCCCTTCCTTGGTCAGGCAACAGAAGTTCCTGATATGGACAATGTTCCTGATAAGTTCAAGGGGAGTTTTTCACCCAGGAGCCATTAATTAGGGCCAAGTCCTAAGAAGA
>NW_020955929.1:525045-527190 GCF_003031625.1 Empidonax traillii
ATTCACATCAAAATTGACTGTAAAACAAGATTTGAATTCTAAAGGTGCAAAAAATAGATTTTTTTTTTTTACTTTCTTTTTCTTTCTTTCTTTTCTTTCTTTTCTTTTTTCTTTCTTCCTTTCTTTCTTTCTATTTTTCTTTCTTTCTCTTTCTCTCTTTCTTTCTTCCTTCCTTTCTTCCTTTCATCTTCCTTCCTTCCTAGCTCCCTTCCTCCCTGCCTCTCTGACTTCCTTCCTCCCTCGCTTTGCTTTTAGAACTATTGTCAGATGCATCATTATAATATGTACACTACCAAGAAGAGGAACTGCAAATTTCCTACTAATTATGCAGAGTATTTTTCATCTTCGTAGCACAATATTACAAAAAAAGTTACGATGATAACTGATACACAAGTTATGAAGTTAACTGTTCTTTTCAAATGTCTGACTCCACTGATGTTTTTTGTCATTAATCACTTTTACTGAATAATTAAGATCTAAAGGGATTACTAAAACTATAAGACAGTTAAGTTTTGATCAGTAAAACAAAATTCCAGTGATAAATATAGAGCTTCATCTTTAGGTATTAGTTGAAGGAAAGCAACAGGTGTGAGGACACTGTAAACAGAGTAGTGCTGTATGTCTACAAATAATCTAGATTCTTAGAAAGCAGTTTCAATGTATATTGTAGCACTTCAATCAGAGTTAAGAAATACCAAAAGATAAGAGAAAAATGTTGAAATGGTTTATAGAAAATATAATTAATTTTTTTACTGAAGTACTCTAGAACCACAGCTAAAAAAATCCTGGTGCACATCCTCTTTTATTAAAAAGAATGAAAAAAAAAATAGTGTCTCCAGAGAGCAATACTCTAAGATTACTATAAAAATAATAGATGCATTCAAAAATAATATAGAAAGATTTTTCTCTTTTTCTTTCTTTTTTTTTTTTTTTTCCCCTAATATGACTGATGTATGCTTAGTAAAAATCCCAAAGTGGTGTTGATGGAAAGATTCTTGCAGTTGATGAAGTCATGTACCTGCAAGATTATTTCAAAAACCAGTGTAGAAAAAGGCAAAGAATCTATTTTAGAAGATGTAATAACAGGACATATTTTCTATCTTCTAAAGGAATTGTCCAGATTAAACTTAATGATTTAGAGTATTAGTTTAACTGCTTGACTTACCCATAACTACTTCAACCTATGAAGAATATGATGATCTCCAGATAAGCAAACAAAATTAGATATTTTCATGTTAAATTAATTTAATTATTGCTTTCGGCTAAAACAATTTTCACTTGAGAACACATTCTAGGTAGTGTCTGACTGCATATCTGAATTAGACTTCTTCATTTATAAACCTTTTTGTTAAGAAAGGACATATTTTAGCCAGGTACAGGCACTTAGTTCAATATTATCCAGTTTTGTTTTGTTTTTTTTTACTCTAGGATATCATTAGTATATTCATTTTCAGATTATTTTTCGGGGAAATAACATTCAACATATTTTTCAACAGAAGCAACCTGATTTAAATAGACAAAGATACTTAATCCCTCAAGAATCAAGCTAACAATGAGTTATGAAAACTTCTGTAAGCATTTCTACACCATTGTAGGCAGAGTGAATCAAGAAAATGTTAAATTGCATTTCCAGTATTGAATATTTCTTAACTCTTATCTTTCTTTGCCTAAGCTCCAACTTAAGAAAGCATTTTCATTTTCTTGTTCAAGTTTGTTTCAGTATAAAAGAAAAAAAAGAAGCAAACCCAAATCTAAAATCAAACCTCTTGTCAGCAATACTTCATAAATGCTTTAGATAGACTACATATAACTAAAAAAGTTTAAGTCTATATGACAAACCAACTTCCCCTACTCGCATCCACTGCCAACACTTTCATTATCAGATTTCTCCAGTACTATAGACCAATTAGTAAGATAGTTCTCAGAATCTCAGTATTGCTGAAGTTGATATCTACTCCTCCCTCACCTATTCAAGTAGAGTCATCTACAGAATGATGTCTAGCATCAGTAGCAAAGGGAAAGAAAAAGGCTCTGCTAATTCCAGGAAAAGGCCCTTCAGCCTCAACTAACACATGTGCAAAAATGACCCTTCCCCTCAAAAAAAAAAAAAAAAAAAAAAAAAAAAAAAAAAAAAAAAAAAAAAAA
>NW_020955929.1:528261-599277 GCF_003031625.1 Empidonax traillii
AAACCACATCTCCTTACAACCTCTCCTACCCCACATTTAAGAATGTAGACTAGTTTTAATAACTCCTTCAAATCCTCCTGTACCTTAAAGTGAAAAACAGAATAATAGAAAACCTGTCATTACTTTACTCCTATATGAAAAAAAACAGATAACTTTGTGTTCATCTTAAGCCTATGCACACTGTCCAATTTTATGTTCTGTGTTAAAAGTTAGTTTATTTTCCTTCCTCACAAGGCTTCCGGTAGTGGTGAACAGTTGATAGAGTTTGGGTTCAAAATTTGGGTTCAAAATTTTGTTGGAAGCAATATACCTTAAGAAAAATATTTAAGCATTGGAGAGGAATTTGACTTGTGTGCACTCTTGTCAATAACAGTCAGCTTTCATTTTAGTTTAAAGGCTTACACCAAATAGCTTTTAGGAAAGCTTAAGGACAACATTATGAGTCATTTAGAATCTGATTCCTTTTCCTTTATTTGTGGAATCAGCCAAAGTCTTGTTCACGATTTATTTATCCAGCCTATCTTAGTTGTGCAGATGTATTATTAAGATCTACACCTTTTCAGCTTGATTTCTCACTCCTGATAAGCCAGCTACAAAATCTGTTGAAATGAGCTGAAGGTGTGCCAAAATCTTGCCATGGGACTGCTAAGGCTAAAACAGGTCTACCCTTCAGCATGAGGCAACATATAGACTTCCTCATCACTGACAAATTCAACATAAACTGTTACACTTTTATTTTATTGATAATTTCAGATACAGGTAATCTTTTCCTGCTGATATACACAGGATTTTTAGGGGGTATTAAGGATATTAGCTTACTGAAGTGAAACTACTGTTGATGTGAAAAGCTTTGATTTGAAAACAGGACAAGGTGAAGGTTGACTTCACTGTCTTGCCAAATATACATATTCTGATAAAGTCTATATATATTTTCATAATGTCTGTAGTGCATTTCCCATGTATATGTAGAATACAAGTAGACCTGTCGTATTCACACTCTGGAAGACAGCAGCTTCCCTTAAAGAGAGAGGAAAACCCACCATCAAGGCTCCATCTCCCACTGAAGAAAAGAACATGTAACTGGTTAATTGTTCATTATCTATGATGCCATGTATGTATTAAATATCAAAAGGTAATCATATGGTATTAAACCACTCACAGGCTATTGTGTTTTGATATATTTCTACAAAATATGTGTTCAGTGGAAGAGTGTCCTCGCCTCTGTCTTCCATGCTTTTAATGCCATAAACTGTAACTCTTACTAACACTGCCTTCTGAGGTGTGTTTTTGAGTTACTGATTAAGGAAAAAGAGCATACATCTTGTTCAACGCTATTCTTCTACGTAGATTACTAAAAAAATCAATAACAACTTGTTAATCTCTTTCACTTTTACCTACACATAATGTAGGTATGTTTGTTTACTACAAATGTGAAGCAGTTTTATTACATCTGTCAAAGGTTCAGGTTGGACATCAGGAAGAATTTTTTCACTAAAGGGATAGTTAAGCATTTGAAAGGACTACCCAGGGAGGTGGTGGAGTCACCATCCCTGAAAGTGCTCAGGAAATGACTGGACATTGCACTTAGTTTGATGGTTTAGTTGACATGGTGGTATTCAGTAAAAGGTTGAACTAGATGATCTTGGAAGGCTTTTCTATGATTCTACATGATATGATTCTATGCTGTTACAGGATGTGTTGCACCTTTTACTTATTCAACTAAAGTGACAAGAATATTTATCAAACACTTTGAACTTTTCAATTTGCATAAAATACAACAAAAATAAAACAAAAAAATACTCTATGAAGAGGAAATCTGTTTATTTTTGTCTTCAGCTATAACTATTTAGTCAGTTCTAAAAAGACACAGTTATAAAGCTTATGTAAATTGTTGCAGATTTATTTATTTTGATGTTTATTTTGTGATATCTTCAATAGAATCATAGACTCATAGAATCAGATGGATTGGAAAGGACCTCTGAGATCAAGTCCAACCCTTGATCCACTACCACCACAGTTACTAGACTATGGCACTAAGTGCCGCATCCAGTCTCTTCTTAAACACCTCCAGGGATGGAGAATCCACCACCTCCCTGGACAGCCTATTTCAATGCCTGAATACCCTCTCTGTAAAGAATTTCTTCCTAATATCCAATCTAAACCTTCCCTGACAGAGCTTGGACTGTGCCCTCTTGTCTTACTGATAGTTCCTGTGAGAAGAGACCGGCCCCCACCTGGCTACAACCTCTTTTCAGGGAGTTGTAGAGAGTGCTGAGGTCACCCCTGAGCCTCCTCTTCTCCAGGCTAAACAACCCCAGCTCCCTCAGCCTCTCCTCATAGGACTTGTGCTCAAGTCCCTTCACCAGCCTCATTGCTCTTCCCTGGACCCGCTCCAGCACCTCAATATCCTTCCTGAACTGAGGGGCCCAGAACTGGTCACAGCACTCCAGGTGTGGCATCACCAGCACTGAGTATAGGGGCAATTCCCTGGTCCTGCTGGCCACACTGTTCCTGATGCAGGCCAGGATGCCATTGACCTTCTTGGCCACCTGGGCACACTGCTGGCTCATGTTCAGCTTCCTGTCAATCCAAACTCCCAGGTCCCTTTCCACCTGGCTGCTCTCCAGCCACTCTGTGCCCAGCCTGTAGCGCTGCAGGGGGTTGTTGTGGCCCAAGTGCAGGACCCGGCACTTGGCCTTGTGGAACCTTATCCCACTGGAGTCAGCCCAACTCTCCAGTCTGTCCAGGTCCCTCTGCAGAGCCCTCCTGCCTTCCAGCTGATGGACACTCCCCCCGAGCTTGGTGTCATCTGCAAATTTACTAGTGGTGGACCCAATCCCCTCATCTAAATCATCAATAAAGATGTTAAACACAGTAATAGAAGAATATAAAGTAACACCACCTGAAATCTGATCTATGTCTGAAAAAAGATTGATTCACATATTAGTGCAACAGTAATATAGCTGCTAAGGAGTTATAATTTCAGTGAAAACAGCCACCAGCCACACCATAGATATATATCCTTGTTCATTCCTATAAAATAAATGAAATCAGATTAAACATTTAAAAACTGCCTCAGGTTCAAAAAACCTTTATTTTTTAATCTTAGTTTGGAAAAACACGATGTAGCTGCAGAAATACTTGTGTTGCATTATTCTCAGACAAAAAAATAGAGTCCTGAGCTTATCTTCAATTTTCCCTTGAAAATACATAAAGTTTGCAATAGGTCAGTGCCTGCTTCTTTATAGAGCTAGAGTTAGCAGAGCAACAGTAATTTGGTAAAACATTCTGATTTCATGCTACATCTGGTAGTGACTGAGCCTTCAACTAATCTATTCTTCTTGCAAGTTACAAAATACTTTCACTGTTTCTGTTAGAGACTACAGTAATCACAATGCAGCTTCCTTAAGAGAATGATATAAAAGGGCAGATTTTCAGCTATTACAAATTGTCAAAGCTCTGTTATTTGCTGCCAAGACCTGTCAAACAGTACTGATGAGACTCCTGTCAACAGCTATTCTTAATATTCTGTTTCAATGAGTTATACCTTTATTTTCACATAAAGTTTGTCAAGGGAAGAAAAAAGTTTATGCAGTCACATTTACTTTATTTGGTTTCATAGAAAGTGTGATATTAAGCTTGGTGAGTTAACCACAACCAACATCCAAAATGTCTTTCAGCCATTCAGTCAATCCCTCTTCTGTGGGATGAGGAGACAACAGAAGGAAGGTAAGAGAACTTGTGGAGCAAAATAAAAGTACTTTAACACAGAAAAGAGAGCTGTGAGCTTCCATAAAGCAATGAAGGATTTTATTCCCTACTTCCTGTCATTTCCATACTGGAATCAAACCCTACCTTCCCTGTGACAGGCCCAAGAGACAAGATACATGGCACAGAGTATTCCCTATCCTCTCTATACCTGGATGAATACAATGGAATCAAGGGATAGGAAGCAATGGTGACAAACCTGCCTGGTTCAGCAGACGTGTCTCCTCTGTGACTGCCCCACCTTCCCAGGTGCCCTGGCACAATAGGTACAAGGTTCTGCAAGTGGAACCAAATAATGATGAGCACAACAGTTCATCTAGCTAGGAGGTATCTCCAAGGTTAAGTCAGCCTATACTCTGTATCAAAACTTATTTCATAAAACAAAAAAACTTCTCCAGCACCAATTTCAGATCTAACTTTTTTTTTTTAAATCCAGGGCAAGTTTTTTCCCCATTCAAGTAACCATGAGAATTAATAGGTACTCCAGAAGAGTGCATAGCACTTATTTTTAGAGCTCTATATAGCTCTAGGGACATAGAGGAGGATCATGAGAGCCTTTCACTGCTAGAAAAGAAGCTTTCAAGGGTGCTGTCACACAACCGTTAGAAATCTCTTTAGATTTCTTTAATCTGCTAGTATATCCTTACAGTATTGCTGCATTTGTGGCAACAGCCTTTGATTTATGAACACATTTCTCAGCTTCCTCACAATCATACAGGAACCTTTTTCAATTTTACTAAGTGGGGAATTACTTCTACCGCCTAGATATGTTTATTTTTCTCCAGCAATAGAAAAAAAAATCAAGCAGCTACCAAAACATGGCCCTGTTGCTGTGGTCTGAAAGGTAGCAAGAGACTTTTGGCTCTTTTTGTGCTGATAAAGACAGGTACTAGGAATAACGGACAAGTTGTTTGGCTTTGGTCTGATATCCGAGAGAATACATGATACAATCTATTGTCTGTTTTTAGTGATTGGTTTCTAAAACATCCTATGTGGAAGCCAGTAAAGAGCGAGTAGCTGTACATCTAAGGCCTTTTAAAATGAGTTGTTACAGAAATTCTGAAGAAGGAGTGTTATGCCCAAGCGAGAGAAAGCAGAAGTTTGTGTTGGTGTAGTGGTTCAGAGGGAGAGGGAATATAGCATCTGATTATCCAAAGGCTTCTTATCATAATATGCAAATATGAACTTCAAATGTGTGAATTGTCCTCCAGAAATAACAAGAAAAGTGAGTTTTTCCTTATTAGCTTTGCTGAATTGAGTCCTTAATTACCATGCAATTGCTACAACTATATATATGTAAAATGTGTATAGCAAAGCATTTTTCTGTGACTTTTATATTAGAAGTAGTATAATGACTTAAATATTTTAAATGTAATTGAAATGCAGAGGCTTAAATATGATAGTGCAATAACTTCTAGCAGTTACCAAACCCTCCTGAGAATCTTGGAAACTATACCCTTTAACATTGATTTGAAAATGCATGTGTGCTAAGAAAACAGTTTATAATTTTATATCCATTTAGTACACGGTTAATCAACATTACCTAACTTAGTGCTATCTAATTTTATTCCCGTTAGATTGTGGTTGTACCACTACTGTCCCATTTAAAGAGCACTAGTCACTGCCATTACAGTGAATCACAGTTACCTAGGAGATAACCCAATAAAACAATCTTCCTGATGCTGTTTCTCCAGTCAAGCAAAGTACACTATAATAATAACCTACATTTATATGGCACTTTTCATCCCAAAGCACTTCACAAATTATATACAGAGAACATCACAAAACTGCAGCAGCTTCTAAGCTGTCTCAGTAGTGAAGGGCATAAGGCAACCAACATACAGAATGCTGTCTGAGAGCAATGCGGAGGAGGAGATTTAAGTGACACTTCTCCTATTATTAAATTGTTCCTGCATTTCCTGTATCTGCACACACAACAACAAAATCCCTCTATTTAGCAAATTTTCTATAGTGTACATGGAGACAAAAATAGAATGAGAGACAGGCTGCAGGGAAATAATACAGTAAATGAGCCAATCTTGCTTAGTTTTGATCCTGAGCATTATAGCAGACATTACTTTATGTTTAGAATAACAAGGTATGTACTTCCACTGAGATGCAAGCATGATATGGCAAAACAATCTGCAGTTGTTACAACACATTTCTCAAAAATATCTATTCAAATCACTGCTACCTAATGACCTGAATTCCTTAAATTCCTGTAATCTAAATGGCATGATCTTGTACATTTCAGAGATCAGGTTTGCTCAAGCCAGAGACCCTTAGAAGGGGGAGACAACACAAGGCGAGAGCACTGTTAGCCTTGCTATCTAGCCTGCTGTCCCATTCCTCCCACCCATCATACTAAACAAATATCATGTAAAATTCAGCTTAATTAAAAACAAAAATGTTACTTCCTTACATCTAAAGTCACTCAAAATGTAATTTTGACTGCATTGATCACAACTATTAAAAAGTAAAATTTTAGTATCTGCACCTTCTTCCTGTGTAAGAAGCAGGGCTACACCTCTGGGTTTTAAGGCTTTCTTTCTTTTCTTTATTTTGGTGTTGGGGGAAGTGATGAATTTTCTCAATATCCCATACTATATAAATGACCTGATCTTCCTTATTGATATGGATATACTGTCACTAACAGTTTTTAAAAGTCTAGATTTTCTGAAAAGTAATTTTTACCCTAATAAGAATATCAAGACCAACCATAGATTCACAAGTGGTTATTCCCAAGTTTCATGAGTTTTCATTTATATTTAATGTTATTTTACTGATATTGGAGAACCTTTCCCTACACAAACCAATGCATACGTACAGTTTTGAGCAAACTGCTGAATGCTTTCAAAAGTACGCAGGTCTGAAACAGCCTTGGGAAAGTTGACATTTAAACAAAGCCATTTAAAACAAAGTCTGAGTAGCTACAAATACCATGCAAGGTACAAAAGATTTAAAACTAGATCTCATGAAACCTGATATCTAAATAGGAAAGTTTTTTTGCAACCTATAACATATATATGTTCATATTAACCTCACATAGGAAAGTCCTATCCCTGCCTCAGATATTAATAACTCAGATAGGTTGACCATACAACCTAATTTGTTACATACAACCTTACAAATGCAGTACAAAATTCCTAATTCAGCTTTTCAATAATTCTAAACCTATAACTAGGTTTTAAAGTTAGACTAACTAAATATTATAGCACAAGCATGGGAAAAGCAGAATGCTAGAGACACATTATGTATACATAAATGGAATAATATCTCTTGAGAGAAAGAAGAAAAGTACCATTAAAAGCCAGAGGGAGTATACAGAGATTGAAATCACCGAGTCATTGATTCAAAGCATAAGTAATAATAATATCTCCTGGCTCTGAGTACAGATGGAATTATGTGTTATGTATGTAGCAAAAAGTTTTCCTAAATTAGGTATATTCTGCTTAAATATTTATTTTCTCAGTTCCATTCTTAATTCTTCCAAAATAGTACAAAAAGTTATAAATTCTGTCAAGTGTTTGACTGCTGTGACTGGTATGCTGTAAATAAATGTGTGAAACTTTATGCAATAAAATAATGAGCACTGTAATAACACACAAAGGATAAAGTGGTGGTGATGATCTCAAAAATATAAAAAGTAGAAAGAAATCTATTTCACTTGGATTCATCCATAAAGGGGGGGGTTTAAATATAGTTATCTGCAAGTTATCAATCCCAAATTTAGGAGTAGAAATACAACAAAAAGTATGTACCTGGAATATTATAATAAACTGGAAATTGAAACGCTGACTGACTTAAAATTTTGAGGATATTGAGGATGGGATGTAATTGTGTTTCTGAAGAAACACTTCCCTCCAAACTGCCCTGAGAACTTACAAAATAAGCAGAATAAAGACAATTTTATTAGATACTGACATGAACATTCTGGTTGCAATTTTTGTGCTGCATATAATATTGTAATAGACACTTTCGAGGAAATTACCAGTTTAAATGAGAGTAGTTATAAACTTATCATGGTAAATAAAAATGTTTTTATACAGGCATCAAATTTGACATAAATACTGATTTAAGAACAGTGGAAGAAGAAACGTTTGCTTACTTAATCTCTGATGGTTTTCTATGATGTGTAGTTAACAAGCGCTACAAGATTTTGATTTGAACTTTTGATTAATCTATTTCTTAAATATAGTTACTGTTCTGCATTTTTTATATTCTAAAAGAACTAGCTGAAGACATGTACTATAGCATAAAATTTAACATTGAAGTTATCTTGGTAGTTTGTCCTTGAACACAAAAGTCACAAAGGTTGAATTCATCATCTATCTGAGGCTGAACAGTCTGTACCGTTTGATCCCTTTTGTTAGTGATTTTGTATTTTGTGAACAGTGTGAGTTCCCAGAAGTAGGAAATCTACCAAGGTGTTTTGGTTCAGTGTGATGCTCTTCTTCACCTCTGAAATTCAGAGCCTTCTGACCTGGAACTTAGCAGGACCTGAAGCATACCTTGACACATCTGTATTTTCTCAGATTTGGTAGCTCCTCAGAAGGGTAGCATAGTGGGTGTTTCTCTTATACCACCTTGATTATCTCCCTTAAAATGTCACAAAGATATTTCCTCTCTCTTTTTAGTTTTATCTGGTTTGAAAGACCACTGTTCAAAACCAACATTTGTCAATATAACTTGGGAGCAACATGTTTCATCCTTCCATTTGAAGATATCGGTTTGCACACCCACATCCTGCAGCCTGCTAGTTTGGCTGTAATTTGAGCATTCTGTAATGTAATAAATTATTCTATATTTGAGATGCATCCATATTCTATAACTGTATAAACAAATATACATTTAGATACATCAGCATAATTAATTTAAAAAAGGATTAAGCTCTTTTTTAAAAAATATTTTTTACTTTGACATCTGATACCACAGTATTTGCATAACATTTAAATTCCCTGAAAGGTTCAGCACGTAAAATATGAAAATATAAACTGTTAATGAAGCAACCTCTCCTCTTTCTTTAAAAAGCAGTACAAACAATATTTCTCTTTGAAACTCTAGCTAGTATAAATTATTTTTTTTTTATTAACCACATGATATTAATCTCCTGTGTATGTGGCAAAGGGGGTCTTTTTTTCTCATTTGACAGGACTGGGAGCAAATACAGCTAATTTAGATGATTTTCAGGTTATTGTAGGAAGGTGAACTTTATCCTGCTCTTCATTTTTACTTCTGAGGCTCACCTGTCAGCTTCTGCATTTCTAAGAAACAAAAATACCAGTGTTAAATTTATCTTCTTTTATTCCTTTACCTCCCATTTCAACTTTCTCAGTTGAAATCACATCCATAGTTAATCACTGGAAATTAACTTATTTGTAGCCATAAATACCTTCTGAGAATGGAATCTGAATTTTGTGAGGCCCTTTCAAGGCAATATAATGCGCTAAGGTATTTACTTAATCTGATGAAATCTCTTTGCAAATTTGCAGCTTTTTCTGCAGCAGATCTAGCCCCAGTCCTAAATTGTCTGTTCAGTTTCAGGGTAGAGTGTGATGAGATGAAGATCAATAAGAACAATTTCTGAGAAAATACAGGAATATGAGTCAGACAGATGAAGAGTAAATCCAGTTAGTCAGTACAATTTTAACAATAACTTTATGGTTATCAACCTGCTACTTGTTGGAAGAAAACATGATGTGATGCAGCACCTTCAGAGCAGTATTTTGAGGGGAATAAAGAGTTGGATGAACAAAAAAGACAGGTGCTTGAAGCACAGAAGGCACATCAGCCAGAGCTTTAAAATGGATTATCCTAGATCTTTTCTTCACAGGGAGTTACTCAAACCTCATAAAATAAATTACATAAATTACATAAAATAAATTACAAAATTCATCAGAGAAAAGTTCTATTTCAAATTTTAAAGCTTGAAATTAATAAGAAATACAGCACAAACAAAACAAAAAAAAAATAAAAAGGGCTTGCAAAAAGTTAATGTCCTGCTAATTGTGTTTTCACATGTCTAATTTTAGTTGGTTTCAGTCAGCTCAGTGCCTAACTTGGATCCAACTGTGCAGTTATTGTTCATAGGAGGATTTATTTCATTTTTCCTAATGCTTTAAATTTTTTTTCCTGATCTTACAACATTCTTTTGAGCTGCAGTCTCACATCTTCATGCAGGGACTCTTCATTGCTACTGCCATGTCCTGTAATCTTTGGTGCCTTCTCCTACTCAGCAGCATAGTTACTTACCAGGGAAGAAGAAGTCTCCTTCCTTCCAGAAAATACACATTACCCACTCAGTCTCAACGGAGAATACGATAACACAGAGAACACACGTGTAAATCATATACTGTCAAATAGGCTGAAGTGAAGCTTTCATGAAATGGAACAAGATCTTTTCTTTCCAGATTTAAAAAACAAAAATACTAGAAGACTTTTTTGTCTCAAGACTCCTCTGAAACAGATATTCCATTTGATTGAGACACTTCAGAGGTTAATTTACCTTTCTGTATATACAAGATGCTTTTGTTACCAACTTTGTACATTTCTCTAGCTTCATATATATAAAAGGTTTACATAAATGCTTTAAAATACTGGCAAGATATCAAGCTTGTAAGGTCATTCTCGAGTTACATAATTGGAATACAAATTGGTTTGAAAGTACTGTTCAGCATTTTGACACAGAGCTAGGAAAATAATGCTAGAGGGTTTTCTCTATTTCAGCAGTGTTTCAAGACCAATAAAATTAGTAACAATTATAAGTAAAGCAGTCTTATCATTGCCTAAAGCAAGAGGAGATGGGTGAAAGCTAGTTTCATGATAACTACCCTTAAAGCAAATGGGCTCTTGATCAACTAGCACTATTGACAAGGAAGACCAAGCAAGCTACCTAAATGTAGAAAATAATCATGTTTATGATAAATTATATCAAAAATTTGCACAATCTATAGCAGCTATGAATTCACATTCTGTAAAGGCAGAAGAAGTTTTTAAAAAAAAAAACTTGAGCAGTTTCCATGGATGTAGGTTTTTATTTGCATGTATTAATTGTCCTTATGATTATATTGGCAGAATTGCAGTTCTGCTATTCTGACACAAAAGAACATGACTTGGTTGTCATCCTAAATTCTCTGCAGATTATCATATGGGATTAGAGAATCTGCCAAGGCACAGAATTTAATTATTTTAGTGACAAATTTGTGCATCTTAGGTAAGTGAGGTAAGGAACTTCCTATGAGAGTGAAGATATTTTGGGATGACCAAATTCATCAATACTTTCATGAAATTAGATACCTTTTAAATAAGTTCACACCTAAACATCAATTTTCTACAAGGAATTCAGAGAAAAATAGACACTGAAGGTTCTCTAATTTTTCTATCATTTGGAGAATATTCGAAAAATAAAGGCAATTTCTCAATTTATTTAGGGTTTATTTTTGTATTCCCATGTCATAACTACTTAATCTAAAGTGATTTAATAGCAATATGTAGATTGATAGCTCCCATATTTATTGTATAATGAAAGTGTTTGCTATATTTGATAAACTTTCTACAAGTAATTTTAGCACTATGTTATCCCTTATTCTCAGCTTCATGGAGTTTCATGACACATCTTGGCTCTGATACAACAGGGCCTGGTCATTAGGAAATGCACATGAGGAAATTTTAAAACAGCTCTGAACGTTCTTTGTCCTCCTGGCAGAACTGATTGCCTGTGCTTAAAGCTCTTCATTCCCACTGGAACGTTCCTTCCACCTCCCTTTCTTTTAAAAATGTAATCTCTACTTTTAACATCCCAGAAGTGAAAGCAGAAGCAACTCTTTGATAGATAGTGCTGCTGTGTGAACATGGCTAAGAGAGTCACTTGTGGCAGGGCCCCTTCCCTTGGGTTTGGGTAAGCAGCCTAAAATGCAACCATGTGACCTGAAACTGGCATGAAGATTTGTTTGAGAAAGGGATGGAAAAAGTCTTTCCAAGAGCTCTGTCTCTTCATCTGTCACCTCTTACCCTGCCTTTGATTGTCTGTGGTGCTGCTCATCTGAACCCAAAGCTTCACCCATGGACTGACACCCCAGCCTGGATTTGGCCTGTCACCATCCCAATTTCCATGGCCTTGCAGGCCATACTGGGTGCAGGTTCCCCTCTCCAGGTGTGATGTGGACCCCGGTTCACAGGCCCATATCACAGCCCGGGCCTCAGCTGATCCACATCCCCAGAGAAGTGTGACCAGTGCCTGGGGCTTGGGCTGAAACTGTGCCAGTATCCTCCAGCTACCCTGCCAAGTCCTGCCTTGACAGACCCTGACTGTTCCTTGTCCATAAACACACAGCCTGTCCTGCACTGCATCATAAATATCTGCAATCAAAAGGTATTCTGAAGGCACAATTCACCTGAAATAATGAAAAGAAAAAGAACAGTAAATAGAATTTTCTAGGTAGTTTTAGAAAGTATCGCATGAATTCATCCCATACTTGTACTAGAAGACAAAGTGATAAGTTGTTCTAGAGTTAGCTGCTAACCAAAAAACTCTTCACTCTCTCACACTTCCAATAACCCTACGCTGTACTCTGTGTGGTTCATATTTAGGCAAGATAGATCATTACAACTGTAAAAAATGAATTTCATAACACTATGACGTTTCCTGCCTTTTTGCATTCATATTTGTCTTCTGGTATCATCTTCCTTTCCCTTCTCTCTTTCCAGATGCTCAAGAAACAGAAGAGTGAGATCCACAGCAGCAAGGTAAATCAAAGCATCATAGAGGAAGATGAGAGAACCATTCACAAATAGTGGAAAGGGTGTTAGTAGGTCCTGTGAGAAGGACTGGTCTCTATCATCCATGTCTAACAGTAAAAGGCCAAAGGTAAATGAACTAGATAAAGGGAGTCAGGCCCTCACTCTTATCAATGATTTCTAAAACTTTCCTTGGACTTAAAGTCTGAACAAAATTGTTGGGCTGAAAAAAAACCTAAATCAATTTCATCTACACAGCTGAGAAGTCTTAAGACTAAGGCTAATGATAGAAGTAGCAGAAAAATAAGGAAATAAGTAAGCAGAAGAAATGCAGAGCTTCTACCTTTGTACTGTGGTGTATGCACTGTTAGATTTCAAATTCTGAATATAATTTTGTTACTTTCATGTTTTAAAATGTAGATTGAAAAACTGATGGGAACTGAGAAGAATAAAATGATTTGTGCAATAGCTGAAACATCTTAAAGTGAGAATTTTCATCTCCTAGAATCTTAGTAGGTCATAAGAAATAAATGAAAAAACCCAACCTCTGGTAGAAGATATGTTTTCTTTCCTTGATGGAGAGAAAATATTTAAAGTTAAGTATTTTTTTTCCTAGTGAAAAAGAGACAAAGGAGGAAATTAGTGGGCATAAATTGATGCAACAAAGTTCAAGTCTTTATATTTTTCTGAATTAATATTCAACTATTTTTAATAAGTGGCTACTTTCTAAAGAGGTAACTGAGAACAACTTTCACCATCCATGGAAATATGAACTATCTGACTAGACGTCCTGCATGACCTGGCCCTGCTCTAAGCAGAGGTGTTGATCTCTTTTGAGAACACCTTTCAACCCACATAACATTTCTGTGATTCTGTAATTTTTATCATGTGTTATGCTTTATGGTACAAACACCCTTAATTTGTTTCATCATAAAAAAAAAAACAAACAAAAACCCTAACAAACAAACCAAACAGAACAAAAAAACCCCAAACCAAACTAAATCAAAAAACAAACCAACCAAGAGAAAAAAACAGAAACAGAATTATATTACTTAAAAGAAAAGAGACTGATAAAGGAAGCTTTATTTAAGAAACACTATAACATCAGGAAGGGACTTATTTTCTAACATACCTCTCCATATGAGTCTTTTCATGTCATAGCTTAGTATCTAGGGTCAAATGTTAATAATGCTAAGCAGTTGATGCCAAGTGAGCAGAATAACTAAACCATGGGTACAAAGTTATTTTGCAATAGCTCATAGACATGCAATGTTGAATCAAGGAAGTGAGCTACTGTCTCTAAATCAAAGTTATGTTATTTTAAAATAAATGTAGTCTCAACTGGACTCTTATATATTAGAAATTATTATACAAGACTATGTTAATGTCAAATATTCAAGTCCTTTACTCCCCTCTATAATTTTTAATTATTAAATTGTTGTCAAATATTCAAGTCCTTTACTCCCCTCTATAATTTTTAATTATTAAATTGTTGTCTTCAAATAAAGGGCATGACATTAATGAAATAATACATTTTTAAAGAATAATCAATAGGCTGGGTTTAATTTAACCAGCACTTTTTAGTTTGATAATTAATTTGTTAGAATGCAATAAAAAATAACACAAATAAAAAGGTGTCTGGAAGTTCTGACATATGTAGTAATATCAGCTTAAATCTTGCTTATTTAATCTTCACAAGTACAAATACAAATAATAGAACACTTACAAAAGGGAACATAATTACCCTGATATGATTCAGAATTAATCTCAGGAATAATTAAAAATTAATCTCTCTTATTAATTCTGTGTACTGATAAATCATCAAGTTTAAGAATTGTCCATAAAAACTGTAATCACTATGACTACGACAAGGCAGAGTGAGTGATAATACTGCTTGAGGTTTACTCACGTAACTGTGACCTTTCCAAACTTCCTGTATGTGGGAAGGAGAATGCTTTTCATAGTTTTCAAATATTAAATCTTCATATACAGCTCATTAAAGAATGTAACAAGGACATATGGCCACACTTTCTGGGGAAAAAAGAAACTCTTGAGTGGTTTTCTATGTGCTCTTTCTTTCTGCTAACCGTTCACAGTTAAGCAAAAGTGGGAAAACATTTTATTCCTGCATCCCTAACTTGCTGATAAAAGTTGCTCTTCACAAATGTCCCTTTGGGTTTGCGTTCACATTGACCCAAGTCCGTAGAGGGGTTCTCTTTTTTATGTAACTTCATGTCTTATAGTCAACTCTAACACTACTTTATTTTTTAATTATTGAAACTACAGCATAATATAAAAAAAAGACTAACAAAAATAAGACATGCCAAAACAGAAACAATAGCCTATTAGTCACTGCCAAGGACAGTTTTATTTAATTTCCCTTGGACATCCCTTAGCAAATGCATTCATAATTTAAAATATCTACAGCAGTACAAATGCTTAGCCTGAAATTGCTGATGGTAGGTTTCGAGTTGGATCTAATGTGACTTCATGCCAAGAGTGAAGCAATTCTGTTGCATGGTATCTTGGCTATGTGCTTAAATTGCAAGGACAAATGTATATACATGTGTCAGTTTAATCTTTATTGTGTAGTGTCCATTTCTGTTGTCATTATTCACACCCCGATGCACAGGATTACTAACTATTCTAATTTTTGAGCTAACATTTTTCCAAGTGATATATCCTCATTTGATCCTTTGTCTTACACAATCTATGTACACGTTCAATTGAGTTTGTTAAGTTGCTACATTATAATCTCTACATGATCAAAGGTGAGGATGGTGGAACTTGCATTTCCCTCCCCCCAGTAATTAACAACTTTTTAAAATGTTCCAATACTGGTCTTTCTACTTACTGGCTACTCATATATCTGCCATGGAGAGATTTAAATTCTCACATAGCTAATGTGAGTTTTTCCTACCTATTCAGAGCCTTTCAGAGTAGCCAGTGCTATAAAGAAAGCTGATATGGGAATATTTGTTCTTCTTGCATATACAGGGATAACTACATGGTCAAGAAATATACCATGCCCAGCCACAAACTATTCATCTGAGGATTTGAAGTGAACTACTAGTTCAAAATCATAGCTTCGGTTGTGCAAGTAGGATAATGAAATAATTGAAGTTTGAAGGGAAATTTTGGAGGTTATCTAGACTAACTCCTTCCTCAAAGTAGTGTTATGTCACAGTTACAGAAGGTTTCTTATGGTCTTGTCCACTTGAATCTTTAATATTTCCAAAGATGAAGATTCTGCAGACTCTCTGTTCACTTGTTCTACTGTTTGATAACTCACAAGGTGAAAAAAGAATCTGATACAGGTTTTCCATGTTCTAGCTTGATTTTGTTGTCTTGCATCCTTCCACAGTATAATTCTGAAATCTGGATTGATCTTCTCTACACCCTCTCTTTAATAAACTGTAGACAGCAACAACAATCTCCCTCTGAGCCTTCTCTTCTTCAGGCTAAGTGTATGCCTCTTCCTCAGCCTCTCCTCATATTGTTGCTCCTAGCTATCTTGGTAGCCCTCCACTGGACTAACTCCAGTTTTTTTCATGCTTTTCCTGTACTGGGGAATCAAGATCTGGACACAGATACCCAAGAGTGGTCTTACCAGTGCTGCTGAGAGAGGAAGAATCACCTTCCTCCATCTACTGGAGAACATTTAGTGCATCATAGGATGCTTTTGACCTTATTTTCTGCAAGAACTCATTACTCACTCCCTTTCAGTTTTGCTTCCACCAGGATTCCATGGGTTGGGTTTTTTTTTAATATAAGGCTGCGTCTTGTGAGTCTCCATCTGCTAGTCATTCAAAGATAGCCTCTCAATGTCCCTTTTTTCATGCAGCATGTGACATTGGCTTTTGACTTTGCATAGTCTCTGTGCAGATCCCTTTAGATCTTATGTTTATTTTCCTAATTTTTCAACAGCAATTACTTATACTTGAACATTTTAAATAATTATTTCAGGCATTTGAATCTGCTGCCGTATAATCTGGTTTTTGTGGGTTTTGTTTATTTTTTTAATATCTAGTCCATATGTCTTTTAATATTTAGCTGTGCTACATTCTCATATTTCCTTGGTATTTTCTGCTCAATTTTTGAAGTCCAGATTTTACTTTTCTCTAACACTTGATTATTTGTATATTTAAATGCTTACTTAACATTAAGTTTGTGAGTAGTGTCTCTGAAGTCAGTTTCATTGATTAATGTTAAGCATGGTCTTAATTGCATTGTTGGACTGTGGCCAGAATGACTGATGTCTCACCTGTTGCAAGCTATTAATGACTCCTTGTAATCAATGCAGCTGCAGTGAGAAAACAGGATGCTTTTTTCCACAGTGAAGGGAGTTCTGTCACCTAAACTTAGATACTTAAAACTGAGGTTAAAATTTAGGACCAGAAAATCTAAACCACTAATCTGTGCAAACTATGATACAATACAGAGACACTAAGAGCTTCACAATATCCATCATCCCTTGCAAGGTGAAGCCTTCTTGGGATCTATATATTTTTCTCATTTTTCCCTCTATAAGGAATGAAGACAGTTGGCTCAGAATAGATGATAAACTTCGTATAACAGAGGCAATGAGAGATGAATATCACCTTGATAATCAAAATTGTGTTGCAACACTACAGTGCCTGAATTATGGCTATTAGTATGAGGGATAGATTTTTTTTTCTTACTCTTGTGTCATAAAACCAACAATCATAGCGAAGACAGTCCTTGGCTGTTGACCTGCATAGAGAGGAAGGCACTACTGCTAAAGAGCCTGGACATTTGAGGACCGTGCTTCTCTGAGCAACTCATTAGAGGATTAGCAAGAGGAAAAGTACATCTTGATCCAATTCTTAACAAGAGACAGATTACTTAAAAGTTCAGTGTGCTAATAGCTATAAAGTATTCAAATTCAATTTCTTTGTGGATAAGTTTCAGCCATCAAATTAAACTGTATTACACAAATTACACTGTAGTAACTAATTTTAAATTAATCATGTTGATATATCACTGAAAACCAAAATAGAATCAAATGAAAAAATAAACAAACAACAACAACACACAGTCTTTCAGAAGGAAAATAAAATCATTCAAAATATAGAACAGTGCATATAAAATTAAGTGGAAAGAGAATAAAATTTTTAATCTAAATATTAAGGCTTATGAGGCAAGCCATAAAATGGCAGAATAAAAGTTCAGAAGATATATTTTTTTAACCACACTAGAAGTAGGATCTATACAAAGAACTGAACAGATTCATGGATAAACAGGGATTAAAGGGGCTGCACCAAGGAGATGGGATGCGTTGGAAAAGAAACATTATTTTTGACATGCATTTACTATTGAGGAAGCTAAATAAATCATATCCCTTAAAGCTGAAGCTTCATCTGTATGAAAGGTAACTCTCAGAAACTTTCTCAAATATGTCAATAGATGTCATTTTAAAACAAAGTTAATAAAATGAACATATTGCCTGGACCAGAGATTGTTCACACAATAGTTCTAAAAGAAATCATATTTAAAATGATTGAACCTTTAAAAGTGCTATTACCCATAGCACTCTTCCACAGGAGAATGGAAGTTCATAAACACAATGTCACTTTCTAAAAAGGCCTTGGCTAACCTGAGGAACAGTAGGGCAGAGGAAGTGCAGCAGGTAAGAGAATGAAAGCTAAAACACAGGACACAGGAATCAGAGCATGTAGCAGTGAAAAAAACCCAAATTTAAAACTGACTTTCAGATACATTGTTTGAAACCCCAGTAGGAACATAAATACTGGTTTTGTTTGTAAGGATAGACTATTTGGAGAACAATAATATTTTCATAGGCAATTGATGCTTCAGACTTCCTTTAAGAAGTTAGCAATGAAGGAAAAAAACATCATCCACTCAGTGTTCCTGTATTACTTCATCTAGATTTGTTTCCAGTTTTCTATGACCTTATGCACAGTATCACAGAGTTATAAACGTTGAGGTTAGAAGGGAACTTTGGAGGTCAACTTGTACAACTCCCTGATCATACAGGGTCAACTACAGTAGGATTCCCAGGTCCATGTCCAGATGGCATGGTCACAATTGCATTTAGTACTGGAGAAAGATCACAATACCATGAATCTCTCTGTGCTCTCCTCCTCTGCTGCTGGCTATGGAGATGAACCCTAGGTGATCAAGCTGTCTAAAAGCAGTGGTGTAGTTCAAAATAACCTGGAACACCATAAGGTGCTGCAGACAACATGCAAGTGCAGAAATAAACAAAACATGTGTAGTTCTGTGAAGAAAAACAAACAAACAAACAATAAAACCTAATTGTCTTGATACCAAGTTAAATAGATTAACAGTCACTGAATAAGGTAAAATGTCTTTCAATAAGTAAAAAATATTTCAAAGGTAGAAATAAAAGAGGAAAAAATTGACCCTTCTTATAGTGGAGATAAAGTGAAGTTCTCAAAAAAGTAGTATGAAGTTGCTAACATGTTTATAAAGTTTATGGAAATTGAGTAAAAACCAAGGCAACAAGATTTACTGATACAATTAGATTAATGAAAACTAAAATATTACTAAAGATTTTTGGAAGAACCACAGAAGTTGAAAGACTGAGTGATGAGTGAAATTCGATATTTTATATGCAAAGCAGGACTGAAGAGGAGAAGCAACTATGGTCACATGCACATTGATATATTAATAATTATCACAGTTCATAAAAAGTGTCTTAAAGTCATTTTACATAGTCTTCTGAACAAAACAGAACAGTGGCAATAAACCCAAGGATATGGGTACATGCTCTGGCAGAAATAGACCTGATTTTCTTCGTAGCAGCCCATATGATACTGTAGTTTGAATTTGTGATATTTAAACAACATTGTTTTGACTGTGGTTGAACAATTCTTGCAGAGAAGTGCAGGGTTTTTTGGTTTTGTTTCTGTTTGAAATTTTTTCCACTCTGCCACCCCAGTGAATAGGATGGAGGGTGATCAAGCAGTTGGAAAAAGACAAAGCCAGAACAGCCAACCCCAACAAAACAAATGCATACTCTGCCTTGTATGATGTGCTCAGCAATAAAAGCTCGAGGAAAAGACAAAAATGGGGATAGCTTGTGGTTATATTATTTGTCTTCCTGAATAACAAACACATGTGCTGAGCCCTTGCTTACCAGGAAGTGGGTGGACATCTGCATGACAGCAGAACACAGGGAATTAATTCCTAATTTTACTTTGCTTGAAGCTTTGCTTTACATGTTAAACTCTCCCACAAGTTTTTCTCGCTTTTTCCCTTTTGATTGTCTCCTCCTACTGAGAGGAAGTGAGAAAGGGACTTAGTAAGGGCTTAGTTACCAGGTGCAATCAATCCACCACAGTATTATAGATTATTATAAAGATAAAAAAAGACATAGATTTTCCACTCCGTATTCTGGTCTTACTCAATTCACTGAAGATATTCTAAAATGCAAAAAAGTTATGGAAGTACAAAAGAAGAATAATAATTTAATGCATCAGATGCCTGTTGCCTGGGGATATAAATAAGCATCTACAAGAAGTGATAGATGTGGGGAAATGTATTAGGAAGATGATAAAATTATGAATGATGTATTTATGAATAAATAAGGAATAGTAATTCACAACTTATCGTGGCTTAGAAAGACTGCATAGGGCTTAATTTGACAGACTGAAAGCAAATCAAAATAGTGCTTTTCTCCACCTCAGTAGTAATTAAATTAATTAACACATCGCCAGAATAAGTGAATGTCAGAAACATGAATTGGTTTACAACATATGACATGGTGTGGTTTTCTAATTATTATTTATAAATATATAAATGGTTATCAAATTGTGTCACCTAGATGTTCACTTCATTTAGCAATCAGTCTTCAATAGCTGAGATGGTGCACAAGATAGAGACCATTCATTATAATATTTATCTGAGTATTTGTTATGAGACACTATTGGGGATAGGGCATGGGATTAGATGTAGTAGACAAATCTTTCACTTGTGCCATCATATCAATTGTCATAAATTTGTGTATCTCATAAATCTGATGTATTTGTATACAGTAAATGTATTTAATAGGAAGAAACAAACATCTCTGGGCAGTTACTCATCTGGGTTTCTCAGTTAGAAAAATTTTAGGCAAATGTCCACAGTTGTATTGTATGGGTACTTCTCAATGTTTTGCATTAGAAACACTTTATATTTGTGATAAAGAAGAGATAAATGTCTATGAAATATTAAAATATATTCCATATATTGATAAGACTATAAGACACAATGCTGAAGGTAAACATGATTCTTTAGAGTTATTTAGAATCCCTTTTCCTCACACAATTGTGTCAGACACAGATAAACACATCCTTCGTGTTTATACAAACTAAAATAATGTTTATAGGAGTCTGACTGGAGATCTGTATCATATAACTCCAGTCCTGTCTTAAAAAGTGTGATAGAAGTGTGTCTTACTAATTTCCAAGTAATCTTGATTCAGTGGTCCTTTTTTTGGAATCACACTGCTTGAATAGAAAGAAAAAAAGAAGGAAAAAAAAAAGAAAACCAACCAAAAAACCCAAACACAAACCCCTCCCATGTAATTTTCTTTCAAAACTCGTACATTTTACTAATAGGTCATATCAAGGTATTATACCCATTCTGTTAATATATCCCTATATGCTGTATTATGATGCTGCTGTTTCAAATATTTAAAGGCCTTTTTTAACACTCTCTGCCAAGATGTGCCATGAATGTCAGACTGCTTTAAATCAAAACTGAAAACTGACTTGTTTTTCTCTTTGCTTCCCATCATTAGCTTGGCAATGCAAGCTGTGTTATTAATTATTGTACATCTCTTTTAAAGCACCTTGAGATGTCTTGCTGAGATAAGGTACTATGTTCTATAATTGGAAGTTGTTCCCATTCAGTCAGAAATTAGTTTAAAGTACAGTAGAACAAAGTCTTTCAAAACTTACATCAACCATAAAAGTGTTAATATAAATTAATAGTATAAGGCCGATTTTAGAATCTGCAGCTTATATTTTACAGCTCACAGAAGCAATTATATTTTGCTTTATGCCTTCAAAATAATTGTGTATTCAAAGTGATTCACATCAACCTTCATATCTTTATTTAGGTACAACCAAACACATAAAGAGATGTGCAGAGGAGATGCAGGTATAAGACTTCTGTTAGTATTCATATGATGAACTTCTGAGACATAGGATTTGCACTATATTTTCCTGTTAATGTAGAAGAGGTAATGAGGAAGGCAAATAGCTCAACTTAAGACGATAGATACAAAATCAGGATAGTTTCTTGAAGTAAGAAACTTTGACATTGCTGAGCTATTTTAGTTCTTTGGTTGGACATCATGGGGCTTCAAAGAGCATGAGAGATATTAACATCTCATTTGAAAATGGAATTAGCTGTAGTTTTACACCTGTAGTTTTAGCCAACCTCATCTCTAGCAGTACTGTTTTAAAAATGCACTTTTCTAATTTCACTTCAGTTTAGACTGTTTGTTAATAAGAATAGTTTTCTACAGCAGAAGAGATTTAAAGGTTATAAAAGAGGTACTGAATGGAGAGAATGGAAGAACTTTGACATTCGGGTTGACTTCACTGCTGAGGCCAAGGCTTCTTCAACTATACAGAGGACTGACACTTCTTCTCCGTTATTTCACCTTCTGGCTATGTATGCAGTAAATATCTAACTCATCCATAATTATTTTTTTTCCTGCAGATCCCAAATATTTAATATGTGAAGATAATTCTTTCTCAGGAAGGAAAAATTATCTTTCAAAAAATCAGAAGAAAGCCACTGACACAGCTGGATGCTGAATTCATGTTACAAGTGAGGGAATGTAGTTGTACTTCTACTCAGTTTTATAAAAGCTTTTTTAGAGCTTCTTCAGTGAAGGTAGCAGAGATGATTATTTGCAGAAGTCCTCTAGGCTTAAAATGGAAGCAACTCTAAGTCTTCTTAGTCTTGTCCTGTGTTTGTCATGAGTGAAAAGCTATTTCAGGTACCCTGTGGCTTCCTCTCTGCTCATTTCTGTCAGTGAAGCATGGTATGTTAAATATAAGCATATAAGAAGTTGTGTAAAAAAAGGTTATTTTGTATTTTCTCACATCTATGTTAAATGCGTTTTCTCTGTTTAGATGGAAGAAGAAAACTTCTTGGTATCCACAGGAAATTCTCAGAGACCAATACAATATTCAAAGGACAAGCATGGCAACAAAATGGACAAATTTCACAATTTAAGGCTAAATATTGCTAGGTAGCAATGGGCAAGCAAAGGGAGAAGTGATTATAAAATCCCAGCTACTACTGAGTAGTTTAATGTTTGGTGTCAGATCTAGTCTCAGGTTAAACTTGGTGGTTAATGAATGCTTTGTTATTAAGTAAGGGATGACCATAGATGAAAAAAAAGAATTCACTATGGTGAGGGTATCACTCATGACAAGATTAGTCATTATAAGCCCATTCACAGTTAAAAGTTTAAAAAATTATGAGACCAGAATCCCAAAGAATGGGAAGAAACATCTTACCTATTTCTTGACATCTATTTTTCATTTCTCAGCAGTCCATGGTCACAAAGAGAAGAATGTAATTTCTATCATCAAGGACACAGATTTGAACCTAATGCCTAGTGATACTGGACTGAATAGGCATTGATCAAGTCAGTAGTTTATTCTCATCTCTTGAAATTTCCAGGTTCAGGAGTAACCTGCACTCTATTTTGTCACTGTGCCTTTCACAGCGCTTGAAAAAGTATGTGTAAAATACAGGCTGAAGACTTCAATAATGAAAGAGATAGAAAATGTGACCATGTTATTCAGTGTGGTTTCAATTAAAGCATGCATTGCATTTTCTCTTTCATAATAGACAGAACACCCTGAAGATTTGACTAACTTTCCCTCCACCCTTTTCTCGTCACTGCATGTTATACCGTTAGACTTATAGAATCTCATTTACCCATGAGCCTGATGTGATATCTTGTAAAAACTTGTACACTTCCAAAGACCATATTTGCAAAAATTATACTCATACTGAAGATACTGAAGTGGGTGAACTGTGATAACATTTCCCCAAATGAGGCTTTTATGAAAGAACTAATTCATATTTATTTACATTCATTTTCTTAAAATTACTTTTCTCTGTGAAGAAATTGTAAGTGGAATTTCAAAAGGATCTTGATATCAAAGCTGATGTTTGAACTGATTGGTAAGCTGTGTACACTTAACAAGACCTTGCAAAATACTTTGCTGTGCAGTTATCTCGTAGAATGTTTAATTTCAAAAGCAAATAATGTGCCTAGATTTCTTTCACGTAGTTTCTGGTAAGTAGACATTTTTTATGTCTATTTTAAATAGTGATCCAGCTACTAACATACCTAAGTGTATTTCTATTAAGACAGTTAAAAATAAATTATGTTATTGACTAGAAAGAAAATACAAATCTTAACATTTCTTACTTTTTGGCCCTATTCTGCTCTCATTCACATGAAATTTCTGTTTTATCAAAAGTGTTTCATTAAAGTGCAGATAGAGCTAGTACTAAATAATTTTTCTTGCAATTAAATCTCAATATACTGGTGTTCTAAAGTGAAACTGGACCTTATACTGGTGGTGAATAAGAATATCTTTTAAATAAGATCTTCTTTTCAGTTCATATTTTCAAGTCCTAACAGGTTTAAAGTCATTATCAAGATTGTACAACTTCTTAAAATAAACATTCAGTCTTTCCCTATTACTTCTTGTATATTGATGCAGCAGTACAGGCCTGAACAGCTTTGCATGCACCAATTTTACCTAGTTCAGAAGGCAATTTTTCTATAAAAAGAAAATATGTGATAACTTCATATCTGCCTCCTTAAAGGTGCCATGAAGTCACATTTACAGTGCTCAGCTGAAATACCTCTGCAGTACAACAGTCAATGGTCAGCCTATCATGTATTGTGTTACCATTCATATTTAAATTATTATTCAGTGTTCTTCCAAAAGTTAGATGTCACTGCAGGTTCATGTGTGAATAAGAATGAAAAATTCAGGCTTCATTAATTTTTCATAGCGAATTATCACTAGCACAGGTCAGTAGTGTTCTACAGCTGCAAATCTGATGGACTTCTTTTTTTAATCCTGTGTCAATTACTTCTTATAAGCAGTAAAAATGTGATAAAAGAAAATAAAAATATTTTTATAGAAATGCAAAAGCTTTGAAAATGTATTAACATTACAAGAATTTTTCAAAGGTATCAGAATGTCCAGTTTTGACATTTTCTCTTAAATGATTTGTCTGAATTCTTGCTCTTTTTTAAACTAATCTGCAATTAATGCAGCAAAACCCAAGTTACTAAGATACGTCATATGTATCTTAAACTCATTTTCTGTGAGAAATTTGCTTAGAAATTTTAACTTAAATTAAAAAAAAATTCTTAAAAAATTCTGTAAACTTAAAATCCTTTATAACATAAAATTTACTCTCCCTTCATCTCTGCTTTTCAGCTTTTTCCTTTTTCAAATGTGGGTTTGTTTTATTTAGTCTCATTGATTTCAACAGCATTTCTAAAGAAGTTTGAAAATATTAGGATATATACTCTGTCAGATTCACAATAAAATAATAGGGTTCATATATTGTTTTATACAAGTTATGATTACTGGAATATTTTTTCTACCCTTATCTATGTCAAAGAATTGCATTCACACTGTTACCCTTTACTGAACCCCAATAACTAATTATGGCAAAACCATCTCTTCCAACACCTCTGACAGTAATTAGCTGTCCAATATTTTACTTTGTTCAGCTTCAGAAGCCAAAAATCAATTCTTGTCATGCTGTGGAATAATAAAGAGGCTGTGAGAATTTAGCATTTTCTTCCAAGAGACTAATAAATGAACAAAGCATCTTCTAGTTTTCTCACCAATAAACTAAACACTTCCGTACATTCACTTCCTGCTTAGAAGACTACTGTCTTTACAGTAATCACATCATCTTAGAGAATCTACTGTGAATTTTCTTGAATCTTATAGCTGAAACTCTAACTAGCTTGTATTATAAGGTATTGAAGTGTTTATCTAAGGCACATGGACTAAAGCAACAAAATTATCATCCTCCATCCATAAACTACACCACTGTACTAGTATCTCATTCAATTATCTGTGTACCATGACCCCAAGAATTTTTCCTATGCCCTAGCCAGACTGGCTCAGTTGTTTAGAGTCTGGTGCTAATATTGCTGAGGTCCCTCTGTAGACCATTCACTTAGGAGTTGAATCTGATGTTCCTTGTGGGTCCCTTCCCACTCAGAATATTCTGTGATATGCTTCCCTGTATGGTAAGAATGACCTGGGTTCCTGGCTTCTAGACTGACTTGTGTTTGTCAGCTGGAAATCATGTTTTTTTTTTTAGTGACCTCAGTTTAAGCAGTGACCCAGTTCATTCTGTGTGACTGCTCTGTATGGTTCATGGTTTTCCACTCTGTCAGTCTTAGTGCTGTCTGCATATTTTGTCGGCAAGGATTTTATGTTTGCTTCTATGCCACTGATAAAAATATTGCCAGATCTATTATTGTTCACATCAGAAATCCAACAAAAATGTCCTCATTCAACACCTAATTGTCATAGATTACTTCAGTGGATATATCAGCCAGGCATTACTAAGCTTCAAATGGGTCTTTTATTACCATAATACTTTTCTATGCTAATCTATATGCTATAAATGAACCTACTCTTTTCAACGATAAAATCAAATAAGGAAAACCTACCAAGGATGTTCTTTACAAAGAGTGAACTGTCAAATCAAGTATCTAATGAAATTGTTGAAGGATATGTATTATACACAATGAAGTAACCTGTTATCCCTCAATTGTTGCTTTATTGCAAGACTGTCCTTCAGTGTATAAGAAGTTGTGTAAAGAAAAGGTATTTCGTATTTTCTCTCATCTTATGTTTACACAGTTAGAACAAGCATTTGTATTTTACCATATTAGTTCTATAGACCAAGAACTATTAAAGATGGCTTAAAATTTACTGAAAACAATCAAAGGAAGAAAACTACAAGACTAGTGTCTCTAGACCTGGTTCTACAACTGTATTCTAAGAAAGCATAGCAAGTGATGTTTTGTTTCTCTAATTTCTTTTATTTCGCTGATGTTTTCTCTGTAAAATCATAGACCTTATCAAAGTACAAAGAGGGGAATTTAGTGTTTGGTTGTTTTTTTCCCCTAATAATAAAAGAAAATTATTTATATATTTCAAAAAATTTATATTAGTCCATAGCAATAGGCAGATTCTGAAAAGCTTCATCTCTTCAAAAACTGGATTTGCTTTCATTAATTGTGATAAAATCTGAACTTTTTTTTGGAGATGACTTTAAGATGGGGCTCAAATGCTTGAATTTGGAACTTGTAAATTGTTCCAGCTGGTCCTCAGAGATCAGAGGAGTGGGGTGTGTCTGGGCTTAATTTTTGATTATAGCTGATTGGGCACTCTGATTGCATTCAATGAGATTTTAGAATTGCTGCCAATAAATGCACTTAGGGCATTAGTGCTAAATATTAAAAGAAAAAAAATAGAAAAAAGAACAACCAATTCATTAAGCTTAATTTTACTATTATTTAAGCTTAATTTCACTGAATTATTCTCCTACACAATTGAAGGCACAAATCTTACCAAAGAGGTATCCCTGCATAGGGGAGGAGAGAAGCAAGCCCAACAATTTGTCTGCAAGGTGGGGTGGTAAACTTATCCTCTTCTATGCAAAATTCCAAATGCCAAACTTATACTTTTGGGAGAAGTGTAGTCAAACACCCTGTTGCTGCCATCATAAACCCCTGGGGGCAACCACTTCACAGGTAAAGAAAGGATATTGAGAGCTTTGCTTACAAAGGCTGTTGGGGCTTGCACAACAGTGGAACAGAAAAATGATATGACACATCATGTCATCTCTTCCACCTGGCTAAGGCAGCCATACACGTCATGCGGCATCAGCCTCGCAGCCTCTGACCCCCATCAGCAGGCTATCACGGGTGAAGTGGAAATGCTCATTTCAAATTACTTGACACATAGATGATATTCAGACAGGACTGGTAGATCTGTGCTCATCTGAGGAGGCCGATAGTGATCATGTAGGATATCCCAATGTTTCTAAAATACTATGAGACATCTCCATTTAGACATCTGAAGCCCACTGTTAATGTTGATAAATGTTCAACACAAGATATTGTTCTTGATTAAATATGGTTTACATTTGGAGGTCAGATCAGTCATACTAAACATGGATTTTGAATATTTAAAGTGTCATACACTAGCTATGTCTCCAGAAGGAAGAGTTGTCAGCCAGGTCTTATGTCATGCATTGCAGCTGTGGTGAATGTCTGAAAGGGTTGTCTGTAGCTCGGTGGCATAATTAAAAGAACATTAGACTCCATGAACTGGTATAAATTTCTCATGCAAACACATCTGACATAATTTGAGATTCCAACGATGTCAGGTCTGGATTTGCACAGTTTTGGAGTGGTGAGGGTCTTCCATAGGTACTGTATAATACCTGCCAAACCCATATCTAGACACTTTGAGTCTCCTTAAATCATGCTACTTGTGGCCAAATGAATTAAGCTTCTTTTAACATATACTAATCAAGAATAAGGTACATCTTCCCAACTAAATTGAATGCTCTTAAAATTATTGAAAAACATTATTTTAATGCCAACGCCTAAAAAA
Source organism: Empidonax traillii (assembly GCF_003031625.1). Taxonomy (NCBI): domain Eukaryota; kingdom Metazoa; phylum Chordata; class Aves; order Passeriformes; family Tyrannidae; genus Empidonax; species Empidonax traillii. The sequence continues at coordinate 556,464 of NW_020955929.1, forward strand.
CTACTCTGACACATTTAATCTTTAAGTATTTTATCATATTTCTTTATATATTTTTGTACTTATACTATTTTGTTTTAATTTGTCTTAATATTCAAATATAAATAAGAAATCACAGTTATAACTTATCTTCTATACATGCAGAAGGAAAGTATTCAACTTTTGTTCCTGAAAAATTCCATGTTATCTACTTCCTCTTCATTTCTTTAAACAACAATTCTCTGCAAAAACGTCTAAGAGACTTCTTCATTTATTATGAAGTAGTTTTGTTCTTAGTAGTAATATCATCATCTTCATGATCATTCAGTATTTTTTCTGCTCTGTTTATCAGTTGTAATTGAAAAATTGCTTGCTGACAAGGACCTATGCCCAAACTCATATACATATTGACTTCTTCTAGTTAATAGGCTTGTTTTCATTAAATTTAGTGCATACTAAAATTCCCATAAATTAATCTGAACTATATTAATAACTTCAACATATTTGAAAAAAAATTGTATTATTTTTTTTTTCTTTCTAAATGCAGATGCTTCTTTTACTGTAATTGTAACAACTCTACAAATTATGACAGCTAGAACTAACGTCTAGGTCAATAACCTAGGGGAAAACATCACCTTTTGAAATAAGTTCAACAAAGTAATTCACATTTGCCAGCAAATACCTGTGTAGTGTTCAAGCATCACAAGACTTCCACCACTTTTCCAACATCAACTTTCGTTCTTCCTTCCAAAAAATTTTGTAGATTTTTATTTTTCACTCTACTCTCCTTCAGTAAAACAAAATATTTGATTGCTACTTCTTTACAGTTCAGTTGTCTTTTCTTAGTTGTGAGCTACTGATGCACTATGAATCTACATTAAACACTTCATTTTGAATAAATATGCTTTCACATAAAAATTCAACTTTACTTTTTCGAATATATGACCAGAACCTCTCTTTTCCACCCACTGCTCATGAGAGGAGAATGCTGATTTGTATTATATAACATTTAAATACTATATACATGTATACGGAAGCATATATATTATAAAATCTATTTATAGTATATTTTGTATTTTATTATATGTGCATCCTACATGACTTTTTCAGTACCATTATGTACCCATCCAGTCATACTTTAGGCAGAAAAAATAATCTTTCTTTAGTTTTGTATGGAAATTACAATGAGCTCCAAACAGATAACTTAATCAGGACAAAGTTTAATCATAAATTATTTCCTTTACTATTAAAATCTCAGAATTTCTTGGAATGTTTAGCCTTTGCCTCCATTAAATAGCAATAGCTGTATGTAGCAACTACACTTCCTGTTAAAGATAACTGGGGAAAAATAAAATGAGGATCTTGAACCATGGACCATGGGCTAAAGTTGATTTTGATGTATGCTAGAGGACTGGACAGAAAATGAGGTTTTTCAGGATGAAACACAATAAAAAGAAGTCTGACTCCACTGTGGTCCCAAAGGTTTTCATCTAAAGATGCTTCTTTTGTAATATTTATGCCAAATTTTTCTTGGTTTATTTTCTTGGATTTCCTTCTAATTGATTAACCGTACTCAGTTCTTTATTGAATTCTAGAGTGCTAGCAGATGAAGAACGTCTTTCTTATTGTCATAAAATAAATGTACAAAAGTTTGAAATGTTTGTTATTTCTGAATGTATTGTAGCACTGTAGTCCATCAAATATCGTGGTATTCCTGCTTGTATAGACCACTGATCTATAGACCTTGTCTAAACCTAAAAACTTGTCTTGATTTCTGCTTGTTTTAGCACAAAACCAGACCTTTAATGTCAGTCAGGTGGTACAGGGACTATTGATTAAGCATTAGGCCTACTCTCCATGTTTAACCTTTGGACTTCTCAGAACTTGTTTGTATTTGTTCTACTAAAAATTTGTGATCTAATGCTTATTCATACCACAAAAGCTGTAGTCTAGAGTAAAAAAATAATTATCATAGTACAGAATTGCTGACTAAAGAAAAAGAAGCAAAAACAGCAGAGATGACAAATGACACAATGAGTGGCACTAACCTTTTCTCAGCAGGAGCTCAACAGCCAGGACTTTCATAGATCAACCACCTACCACTACCTCTGGAACTTTAAAATAAATGGGAACTTTCTGTGAATAGTAATTGGTAATTAATTCAATCATGCTCACCTGTGATGCATTTTAGTTATAGAAACATTAAAAGGGGGGAAAAAACCCTCCATACAATGCATTTATATCTAAAAGGGTTTAAATATCTTGTATTTCTATGTTGGAAACTGAAAGAAAAAATATTCACTGCAATTACACTCAGAACTTTTTAGCATCTCACATAACCTTGTAAAATGAACATATTTCTATGAAAAGTGAAACTAATTCTAATAAAAATCACAGTCTGATCTCCTACAGGAGATATTCCTTTTATAATAACTGTGTTCATTCTTCTTTGTGAGCCATCCCTGCCCATGGATGGTGAATTGGAACTAGATGATCCTTAAGGTCCCTTTCCGAACTGTTCAATGATTCTATAATTAAATGAAGCAGTAATGTCACCCAATGTGTGAACACCATAGAGGCAAGCTTAAATATAGGTAAATGATATTTATAAACCTTAGCCTTTCTTTGTTGTCCAAAACAAATAGTCTTGGTAATCAAAGTAAATACTCTCCTCTTAATTATTTTTCAGGCCTATAAGGTCAAATCTTCATCTTTTATAGTACTATTTATAGATTTGACTTTTTTTAAATTTTTTTTAAGTCCTGCTTTCTGAAGCTCTGTGCACTGCCTACTGAGTCTTTTTATTCTCTGCTACACATATACATTTTGATTAATGTCATACACAAATGGATATGTACCCTTGGTCAGGACATATATGTGTAACACAAAACACACCAAAACCTAAACCTAACTTTTTATATGTTATTTCTACTTTTCCTTTTTAACTGAAGGACATCCTCACCTGGAAATCTTACTTTGAAAAAGTTCTGGCACTCAAATGTCTTAAAATATCAGAGACACTGTATTGTTTAAATATTATCCATGCAATCCCTCTCATTATGAGATCCAGACACAATAGAAAGCATCAAAGATAAGAATCCATCTGCACGGCTCTCCCAGATTACTTACTTAAATAAATATTTTAAAGATTTGACTCAGCTTTCACAAGGAGAAGGTCAGAGAGGGTAGCATTAGTATGCTTGAGGGAAGGGGAGAGGGAAATAAGTTCTAAAGATATTGAGTAGGTACCAGTTGTATGTAGTAAGGAAAATTCCAGCTGGTAGCTTCTGCAGTGTGTGGAAAAATTCACTATTAGATATAGTCTTTTTATTAGCAGTGAATGCTCTGTGCCTCTAGATATATAATTTCCTGGAGCATTCTCTTCAATAATCCTTGCTGTGGTCTCCTAAAATGTCAGACTGAAGTTTAAAGTTGATCGTCCATGGTAAATTCTTTCATTTTACTATGGTAACCATCCATGAAGATGCTTTCTTCATGAGAAGTAGGTCAGAGCTGACGAGTATGAAAAGATATAGCATCCCACTGAAAAACAATCAATATATTGTGGAAAACATACAAAATGTTTGTATACCTCTAATAAGGAAATTATTCTATGTCATTTTGTGATGACATTTCAACATATTTAGGCACATATTGGATTGTTATTATATTGAGTGAATCAATGGAAGAAAGGAACACATTTTCTAAAACACAGATCTGAATGAAAATCATCCCCTTATCAAGAAGCTGTCAGAATGCTTAATTTAGATCTTCTGTTGTAGATTGTGAATAGTATAATTTTTATTTTTTTTCTATAAGCACAGGCTTTGATTGTATCAGTGAAAATTCCACAGAAAACAAAAGCAGAATTGAAATATTTAGAGGAAAATAAAAAGTCACTAATCCAAGTATTTTTATAAAATCCATCTAGAAGCCACTAGCACATAGGATAATATCACAGAGATTTTAAATAAAAAGTTGGTATTACTTTGACAACGACTGCTTTAGTGACTACTTTTCAATGGTCTGTCCAGTTCTGATTCAAACACTTCAAATGAATCCTTTTGGGGTTTTTAAGGAAACCATTTAAAGAATACTGAGATAATAAAAAAAACCACAAACCAACCGATGAAATAACAAACAAAAAACCCCAAAGAAACCAAAATCAATCAAACAAGAAAAAAACACAAACAAACAAACAAACAGAAACACCAAAACCACAATCAAAACCCCACAAAACTCCAACAAGACAAGAAAATCATTAGAGATCATTACAGGATCAGAAAGTATGCCTTATTGTGAGCCATTTAAGCTCTGCATAGATCTAGTTTATTCTGAGCAATATTGTATGTCTGAATAAATTGCAGACTATGAGTATATACACAAGGAAAAAGAATTTGAAATTAGATGTCTATATAGTATAGCAGAAAAACAAGGAATGGTAATGGATATTATAATGACTGGAAAACCAAATCGACTTTCTTAGAGTGAGAATAACTAACCATCAATGTATTTTGTAGTGATTTTAAATTATCTCCTATCATGGAAATTTTAAAATAAAGTTGATTTTTTTTCTCAGCTATATGCTTTCATATAGTGAGTTATTACAAATGCAATAGGAAACTCCTGTCTTTTCAGAAAACCAAACTGAATAATTAAAATTTATTAATATGGCTGACAAGATTTTTTTCTTTCCTTTAACTATAGATGAAGGTAGCAGAAAGTTGAGAAACACTGTAGCTTCAGACAGCTACGCTTGTTCATCTGACCAACTGTCTAAGGTCTCTTGACTCTCTTGACTGCTAGAAAAATAAATTGTTTGAGCAAAGATGTCTAGTGCCATTTTATGATCTTAATTGTTCTTCTGTCCTCCATCTACCACTCTAGAAGAACACAACTTTCCTACAGGTTCTTTGTAATGTCTTCCAATCTAGTGCTATTGCTGCAGAAACCCTAAAGTATCAAAAATAGCCATCAATATTAAATGGATAAATTGAGGCCATTAACTGAAAAAGATCCTGCACAATGAGCTCATAAGTAAACAAGAATATAGAAACCTACATTAGGACCCTACAGTCTTACTTCATAGATTGCTTTTCCTAATTATTATTATCTTCTGGGATTTATTTAATCCAACTTTAAAGATAATCAGAAGATACTATTTGAAGATATGTATTAAGCTACACAATATTTGCCAATTTAAATCCCATGTAAGACACAGTATCATAAGTACTCAAGAAATCACAATATAACACTGTCATAATTAGGACATATTGATCTTCCCCTCCATTAATGTTTACCTTCATTAAAGATTTCGTGAATAAAATAATATTTAACTGTTTTTTTACAAAGATGAATTATAGGTTTTTGGTTTGGTTTTTTGTTTTGTTTTGGTTTGGTTTGATTTTTTTTGTTTTGTTTTTCCCTGCAGAACTGCAGGTGAAAGAAACTCACTTATTTTCAATTTAAAACATGGACCCTTCTGGCTTAGACTCCATCATTCTGAAAAGCAACAGCCAGTGTATACTGACTTACACATTCAAAGCGAGCTCTGCAAATAATTTTTATTCTGTTGGTACAGGTGACTAATCATCAGATTTACTGTAAGTACAGTCATCTATGCAATGTTGAATTCATTGACCTTATCTACATACTGTGCTCAGGACCCCACAGCTGGTAAAACTGTCAGCGGATCATTTAGGTTATTGTTGGGTCCTATATCCCTCTTTCTTGATTGGAGGAAACTGGAGGGAACAAGTTGGTTTTGACAGAGATTTTTCTTCACTTCGGTGGCAATAAATATTCTAGACTTATTTTCTTTCATGTTTAACGTCTTCACAACTGTCAATTTAAATTTCCCCTGAAATACCTATGACAAAACACACATCTAAAAAAAACATAAAGCCTATGTTTTTACAAAAAGTGTAACCTTAAAATAAACCTCTGAACTTTATATAATACAAAACATGTTCATTGGGTTATATATAAATGTCTCTTTCATGATACGATGTTTTTGAGACATTTTCCTTATAGATCAAGTATCTCAAATCATAGAAGAAATCAAAAGAATATAAGCCCTTGTTATTGAATTTTTCAGAAATTATAGCCATATAATTATATATATTAAATCATAGGCATATAATAAATCATAAGGATTAACATTACATGTATGCACAGACAAGAGGAAAAGAAAGTGTAGAGACTGAATGTACTCAGACCAACAAAACCTTAAAAAATTATTTCCTTTACTCAAAGGAGAAGATCTATTATGTGTATTTGGGAGTAACTGTTAAAGTGTCTCATCACTCTTCTCAAGGCAAACAGCATTTTGCCTTCAAGCTTCCAATTTCAGCACAAAGACATTTGTGTCACTACGCTGTTCAGAAAGACATAATAATACTTCTTAAATAGAAGGACAGAAGTGATATCTGGCCTATTTGTCCATGCTTCAAAAGAACAAACAAAACCAAGGATAGTGACACACATCTGAATATAAAACAAGTTTTATTAGTCTGAAAATGCATTTTTGAGGAAATAAATTGGTTATGTGCAGTTGGAGGTGGAAAAAGTAGAGCATAGGAAAAGAAGTATCTATGCTATACTTAAAACTCTTCACTTGTGCTCTGAAGTCCAGGAAAAATTAAAAGACCTAAGAAGATGCCATTCTGATTTTTTTTCTTTATTCAAAATGCTCTGTCTCATGAGGGTGCATAGTGAAATGCTCCCTATTGGGTAACTGTCTTAACAACACTTGGTCACATTTCAGGGGAGAAATATAAATGTGAGTGCTCTCTCTTATGTATGTATTTAAAGTTCTAGTAAAATCTGTATTTCATTTCAGATCTGTCATGGCCCAGTTTTAATCATCATTCTTCTCTACAGCTACAGAATTTGAACAGTCTTCAGCCACTGCATCAATCATCTTAGTTTATGTTTTCTTCATGCCCTTGCTGGTATATAATTATAGGATAAGCTTCCAAACACTAAGATTTTAGAATATCATAAAATACTGAGCATCAAAACAATGATCCTGCAGGCTTGTCTATTCTTGTCCAGGCATCTGGTACATATATCAGGAGAGAGATTGCCTGAAACTATTGTCTGTCACTTGTTAAAATGCAGTGAATGGCTGATAGGTCAGCCAGTGAAATGTTACAGGGACAACCTTAAGGCAAATCTTCACTTGTGTGGTATTATTTCCACAGAATAGAAGATTAAAATTAAACACCATCTGCTAGAGCAGAGCATGTATATAATGCTATCAAAGCCTATGAGCAAAAATAGTTTAAAATTATTGTACAGAATCCTGTGAATATCTTGCAGGTGGAGTGATGTTGGAGGAAATGGGAGTCTCCTCTTTAAACAACAGAGTCTATTGCTTGTTTTTTCTGGGTTTTTTATGCCTCAAAAGTCTTACCCAACATTATTCATTCCTCAATCTGTTTTCCTTCTGAATTCAAGCTGTCAAATTTTGTATAAAACATTGTTATTTTTTTTTTACCCCTTCCAGTTGTGGAGGGGAGTAATAGAGAAGCTTTAGTGGGTGCCTGGCCTCCAGCCAGGGTCAACTCATCACACAGGGGAATTGAAATGGATGATATTTGAGGGTTCCTTCCAAACTAAATGATTCTATGATACTGTGATTCTATGATTCTGTTAGGGCTTCTGCTAATTTCAGTCTGAAGAAATCTGTAAATTCGAGCATGCTATTAATGGTGTGAGAATAGATATCTTAAAGCTTTTTAAAATTTCAAAAACCATCAAGGAGGTAACAGAAGGAGCATGTTGGCTTTTTGCATTCACTAATTTCTATTTCATTAATGACCTTTTTCAGTCATTTCAGATTTAGTCTTCTTCTGATGTAAGGCTGAATCTTGTCCTGGTGGATAAGTAAGTGCTGCTGGTTTTTTTGCCTCAGCATTTCTTGAGCTTTGTCAGTGCTGATTCTGATTTCTTTTCTCATCATTACTTTCATTTCAGCCAGAAGGATGAAAACATAATCTCCATATAGGCTGCCAAAAGTTCCTTTTCATCAATTGAGATGGTGCCAACTAACAAAGCAAGGAGGAATCATTTCCCCTCTAGGGGAGAAAGCTTGTTATTCCTTTTCTTAGACACATTCATTAATGGAAGCCCTAAGGTCAGTCCTGTATCTATGTCCAGACCAGTGAAACACTGTTGCAACCCCTGCCTCAGATTTTGTCAGATTTCCATCCCACCTCCATCATGTTCCAGATCTAATGCAAGTCAGTTTAACTTCTTTTACATTAAGACAAATTTCAGTACAGACTGTTTATCCCAACTCCCATGTCTGCCTATAACAAAATCATAGAAGGTCTTGGGGAGGGAGGGACCTTAAAGATCATGTCTTTCCAACACCCCATGTCCATTATGCTTGACAAAAAATATTAGTCAGGACATGCATGTGAACAGAATAGTTCTCTACAATTGCTAACATCACCCTCTGTAAAGAATCCATAACATTCTTTTCTCCAACACGCCCCCAGAGCTCCCCTCAAATCTCAGCCATCTCTTGTATATTTTCCTCTGCACTGTAATTAATATCTGTTCATCTCTCACAGCATTATTTGTCAGCTTCTTTCTCTGTTTCTAGCAATATCCAGATATTGTCACATCTAGAAGTTTCTCATGGTCTGTTCTGTTAGTTAAAATTTACATCAGACTCTATTCATGTTTGCATAACATGAGCATAGCTTCATATGTGATTGACTTCAATAAAAACAAGCAACAAAATATAACAACAAAAAGCCTAGAAAATGCAATTACTTTAAAATTTTATGTTTATATTATTAGCCTTAAAAACAGAGAATATATTACATTACAGAAGGGGTGAAAATCGCTGTTTAAAACAGTGGGTTCTTCATGTCTATTTCTGTCTCATAATTTCAATCCTTTAGTAACTCATTGAATAAGAATGCTTTGAGAACTTATTTATAGTGTTTTCTTTCTGAAAAGTTACCTTCTTTATTATGAACAATAGACCAGAAGAAATATTCCGCTTCCACTCCAGCATCTGTATCTAGTGGAAAGTGGAATATTTATCACAAAGAAGGAGAAGGGAGAGTTCTGATTTCACTCTCCAAATTTGCTTGTCTGGAAGCTATCTCCAAAATAGCAAATTCCTTACTGCTTCTTTGAAAAAAATTAGCTTACAAGAGGAATGGAAATAGAAGATTTAAGATAAAATTGGAATATTTAACATACAAGGATTGAGATAACACAAAGAAATAGACAAAAATTGGGAAAAGCGAGAGATGATATAGATAAGAATGAACTAAAAAGAAGCAAAATATGCACACAAAAGTCTACAGAGAAGAACAACATTAAGACATGGGGAATAAGAAATTGTTGAAGAGCAGAATATCCATTTCTTAATGTCGGTATAGGAACTTCTCCAGTGAAAAACTGAATTTTCAGAAAAGTGCTCTAGTTAGAAAGTTCAGTTTAGACATGAATGTCTTCACAGACTAAAAACATATCTAAGTAAAAACAACTGGGAAAATTCAGAAGGGAATATCATGAGAAATGGGTGCCTGAAATAGCCTTAGAATATAAAATTTAGATTAAATATATACATTCATACGTAAGCATAGTTTTTAACAATACAAGCAACTAAGAATAAACAAAAGTAATATATTTAAAGAAATTGAGAAAATTAATGAAAAAAATAAGGGAAAAAAGAGAATGTAGACTTCAACTACTTAAAACTTTTATTTTAAATATTTTAAAGTATCTTAAAATTGTCTGCCGTACACTTAGATTTTCTTAAAAAAATCCTAATATTGTTTCAAACATCCACCCCAGTTTATGTTTGGTGGTTTTTTAAAGAAAGCCTAGTGGGAAAATTAAATGGCAAAATAGCAAAATCTTTTAACTAAAAAGGGGAGTAATTTTGAGAACTGGTTAGGAAAAAATTTTAACCATAAAACAATTTTACGTTGGGAAAGCAATACCATCAAAATAAGAGATTCAGAACAAGGTTGGGTTTGTATGCAGTTTTTGGGGGTTTGTTTGGTTTTTTCTTTGTTTTATTTGTTTTGGTTTTTTTTTTTTTTGATTGATTTTATTATTTTTATTATTATTTTTCTTGTTAGTTTGTGGGGGTTTTTGTTATTTTGCAGAGGGATTTTTCTGAAATAAGATAAAAACACTTTGCAGTTTTTTGTTACTACATTTCCTTTAACTAATATTCAACATGTTGTTTGAAAAAAGTCTTGTCTTTTTCTTTTTTTTTTTTTTAATGCATTGCTTTGAATCATTACTAACTTAATTTCAGATGCACATGTACAAAGTGAAAATCTGTTGTATTTATATTTGTTCCCAGACTACTGCAAAAAATATCAAAAACCTGACATTTAAGACTGTATAAAAGCTTTTACCAAACATCTCTACTGGGTATCATACTTTTTTTCTGAAAGTAACTTTTTTTTCCCTTAAGATTTCATGAAAGAAGTGAACACAGAGAGTCACAGTGTATTGATTAGAGCTATCTTGCTGGGTTTTTTTATGGATGGCTCTTCTGGAAATGCTGACATCCAATAAAATTATGCAGACTAGCCTGTTGAGCACAATTCCCCCATTTCGAACTGCTCTGAAAAAGTGCACAAAGCTTTAAAAGTACTTCAAGAAACCTCCAGGGGGTAATTAATGATATGCAACTTTGAGGATTTAAAAGTGGTATCTCTGCTTGGAGGTAGAAATGTTAATTTTCTTCCTTCTTAAGGGAAATTATTCCTAAAGACAGTTAATCCCATCCTGAAACAAGCTGTAGAAGCAACATAAATCAGATACTTCTGAAGGTCATCAGTTAGGTTATGTGAATTTCTGTTACAAATTTTCACAGTGTTTTTTCCTAATCCTTGTTCAGTGAAGAATTCAGACAGTTTGTTTTCATTTCAAAATACTTTGAAACACTTTGGATTTTAAAAGTTATTTGCTTCTTTTCCACAAAGAGAGTGATAAAATAGAAGATATTAGACTAATGCCAAACAGCTTATAAAATGAGGTTAGCATGAGGCCAAGACTTGCATTCTCATCTGAATCACAGAAGCCCATCTCCCTGTGGACTTCCAGTATTCTAAAAGTGTAGGTGCATATAGATCTACAGAAATTTTTATTATTACTCTTTCTAAACTATGTTTTATTTTACTCATTACATACTTTTATTATTTAACGCAAAATACTTCTTATTCTAAAAGCAGAGAGGATGTCAATTCCTTTTGGTGCAAAGCTGATGAAATTTTCAAGACAGCAGCATTCACAGAGCCAAGGATGATTAAGTTCTTTACCATTTCTTCCAAATACATGCCAGCAGTTCACAGGTGTTTACCAGAAAAGCAGGTACCAATGAAATTTTGTATGGTTTCACCATGACTTTTACTAAAAGGTTCTTGCCAAGTGCACCTGTACATCTGTTGGAGCAGTGACACATGCTGAATAATTTTTTGTCATAACTCATGCTTCCTGTGGCTATGTCTAGACAGAGAGAAACTACATTTTTTATTTTAAACCCTGGCCTTTCATAAATAGAAACCTAAATATATTTGGCTGGTCAGTCGCTTAGGTGGAGGCAGATTTACAATTTGACAGGTAAAGACAAGTTGTCAGCAACAAATATTTTCAGGGAAATCTATTGAAAATTCCACTCTCTCTTGCCAAATCATTGAGCAGAACTCCACAGGAGCTGTGAAAGAAGCTGGTTTCCTGCTATCAGCTCAAATTCTTGAACCACAGGGGCCTAGAGCAATATCAAAATAATAGGATTCTGCTATAGCTTGAGCAGTCCATACAAATTCTGTCCAGAATGCTCTGCAGGGGACAGTATAGGTTATATGGCATAGTGGCTTCTCTAATAGGTCCTATTGGAATCCTTAAACTGTGAATAGTGACCTGTCACATCTCAAGTGATAAGAGACAAATAATGACAAGCTGATTGGCCATTTAAACTATCTGTAGTGGTTAAAGAATATCTTTGCTGGGAAAGCCGTTATTGATTGTTAAAGGAGCTGATCTGTGTAAAGATCAGAAACAAATGATCATGGTTTTACCCTGAAGGTAGTGGTTCTATGCAGTCTTTATTCACTTGTCTGAGTATTGTGGGTTACAAATTCAGCTATCTAGAAAGAGCAGAAACAGAATATATACTCATAAGGGAGGTTATTTTTGTTTGTTGGTTTACTGTTTGTTGTTTTTACAGTGGTAGATATGTTTGCACGTCTAGATACATTTATCTCTAAAATAACATCAATTCTCAGATTTTGTGGTTCATTGTCCTTCCTGAAGAAGGAAGCAGATTTGCACCAGGTTAGTAGCCAACCTAGAGGCCTGTTGCACTCAGTATACAGAAAAGATTATAAACTAAGAAAAACGTTAATAGTGTTTACTTACCCTGAACTGAAAAATAAGCACACCAAACTGGAATGCTGAGCAGCAATGCACTGACATTTTGTAATATAATTGAACTTAAGAATTTAAGGAACATGTAAAGGGAAAGAAGTAAACCAAAACTTGGGTATAATTGCTCAATAAGAGAACTGGAAAACGTGCAAGGAGTAAAATCTGCAAGATAAAAACAAGAGATGCAGAAGAACTAGGAAAGATGCTTGAAAAATTCTGAGCCACACTTAGTCCCCAAAATAGGCTGAACTATGCTGGGAAAAAATACAATTTATCCGTTTCTTTTTAGGAAGGAGCATTAAAAAAACAGCAATAAGAATGATGGGGAAGAGTTTGATCCCCTCATTTCTATGTTGGCTTTTTTTTTTTTTTTCTCATCAAAGAACTCTCACATCTGGCCAATTTGCATTTGGTGACTGCCATGGTTTGTCCCCACCCGGCAACTCAGCACCACACAGCCAATTGATCACTGTGTCTTCCTGAAATGGGGGAGAGAATCGGAAAGGTAGAAGTGAGAACGCTTGTAGGCTAAGATCAAGAAAGTTTAAGAGGTAAAGCAAAAGCAATGCACATGTAAGCAAAACAGAACAAGAAATTAATTCACTACTTCCCACTGACAGTGTTCAGCCATTTCCAGGAAAGCCAGGCTCATAATGCGTAATGGTTGTTTAGGAGGACAAATGCCATCACTCCAAACATCCCTTCCTTTCTTCTTCTTCCCCCACCTATTTATGCTGAACAGGCATCATATGATATAAGATATCCTTCTGGTTGGTTGGGTTCAACCATCCCAACTGTGTCAATGTTAGTTGAGCAGTGTTGTTTTGAAGTTGGAAATTGGACTGAATTATTAATCTAAATATTAGTCATAGCAAATCCTTATTTCTTAACTGATAAATATTTCTATATTCAGTTGCAACATGTGTCTTAATTCTAAAAGATAAAGTTCAATATTTGAAGCTCCTGCCTTTGCCATCTTTTCTATTCAGTGGAGAAAAATAGGCATCCTTGGGGGAAATTTAGTCTGATCTAGTTACCTACCTAGCTCTACAGATACATTGTTTTTTGAAGTACGTACTTCATTCCACTGAATACAAAAGGCAGTATTGAATAATTATTTCTCCAATTGCTTTAAATTTACTGCTCTATCTTCCAACACATGTAAAAAATACAGTATGTAAGAGAACAGAATCTTCTGAGTTTCAGCTCACTTCTGATTGCCCTGGGGACCCAGGGGTAGTGGGTGACATTTAGTCTTTTTCTTTTTAAAATCTCTTTCTGTAGATTCAGATAGACCAACTAGTGTCCAGTAACTGGCAGAAAAAGTAGGACAGAATTTTCACCTGGAGGAAATCCAAATTTCTTTGTCTCCTGGCTGCTGCAAGCTCACTGCACCTGGCATGTGCTCTGCAAATGAACTGCCTCCCTGCTGCCAGTCCTTTCGACCTGACAATTTGGCTTGAAACCAAATTATCTAGAATGCATCACTAGAAGTCGTATCACAAAAGTGGTGAAGTGATGACTGATATACTGTTATGGGAACAGGACAGCAGCAAAGTGAAAACAAGCTAGGTACATAAGAGGACTTTCGGGAAGCTGAGGAATTTCAGAAAGTAACTTTGGAGAGGAAAAACTGAGGGGAGAAAAGTTATGTGAATTATGAAGAAAATGATCAGAAAGTGGGAACATGAAGAAAAAGATATATTTTTATATAGATAAACTAAAATAAAACAATCTACCTAAAATATTTTTTCTGTAATTTATTTTTTTATGTATTATTATATTTTGTCTTTCTTTTGAAATGTAAACTTTTTTTCTGAATTTGTAAAATCATGGTTTTATTAGTTCTGTTTAAAAAGTTTAAAGAAAGTGTTTCGGCTTCAGGTTCAGTTTGTGCTTTCATCACACCTTCTCAAAATATTTTCTGCTGTATATATCTGACACAATGTTTTATGGAGTAGTAGTACAACTAACTGTTTAATGACATTATCTGGCATCTGTCCAAGCACTCAGTTATTCCATGGAAAAGAAATGAAAGGGAAGGGGACAAGCATCATGGTCCATATTGTTTCCAGTGCATGTTAACATCAACGTTGTCAAATAGTTTAAAAATGAAACATGACATCTTAAAAAACTAAAAGCTGTCACTTGGAATACAAAGTGTGTTGATGGAAAATAGCCTACAACCATACAGTCTCTATTTAGCACTAAAGAGTGTACAAAATTTGCTGAATAATGTATTTTACTTCCGTAGCCATTCAACAGACCATACACTACAAAACCTTTTGTTGAAAAAAGTTATAAAATTGTAAACCGTTTTAGTAAACCATTGTATCTGAGATGCTTTGCCTTCAAACAGGCAATAGTGCATTTTTCCTTTATGTGTGCTGAACTATTTAATTCAGTGTAACTAAATTAAGAAGACTTTAAACTTTGCTTTCCAATCATAAAAATTTAAATCTCAATAGCTGAAAAATCAATTTAACAAATGTGAATAACTTGATCTAATACAGCTTACAGTAATCTTCTTTTATTTGGCTTTAATAAAGAAACATCCAAGAGTTCTACTCTTGGTGGAGTTGTTGAATGTAGGCTGGATTTCAGAGACACAGACAGAAAGGATGAGAGTGTCTGAAACACTGAGGCACAAGTGGCTTCAGGATATGTATTCCATTTATTTTTCACTTCAATGAGGACAGATATAAGCACTAACGCTTCAGAGCTGTCAGTAAAACAGTCTCACCAGGTCTATCCACACTGCCAAGTAACAACTACACTGCCAAATAATAAAAGATCGGGAACAACTCAGAGGATGAGATGCCTATTCATCCACACTCTTTAATTATTAGCTTTTCCCCTGCTTATGGTTTGGACACACAGAAATAAAAGCACCTCAAAGAAAGGGGTGTGCAGCTGGGAGCAAGAGTAGTGCAGGGACTACAAAAAAAAAAAAATATGACACAGTTAGTCTACACTAGGACCTAAGCAGGGTCAAGAGAAATCTGCCTGTGAAACATAGTCTGCAGGTCTAATAAACTCTAATCTTTTATTTGGTAATACAGACATGGACTGTCAAACTAAAGAGATTTTCTAAGAAAATTCACAGGAATATTGATAGTAGGACTGCAACTTTATAATGCACTGTTTAATACAGGAAAAGAATCTTATCCTGGGGGGGGGGGGGGAAAGGTAAAAAATTAGTGGGGAACTAAGCAGGACAGAGCAAATAAAATTGTGCAGGGCAAAATTGTCCTTACTCTATTTAAATAAAAAGGAATTTTCCTAAAAATACACATTTGAAGAGGGATAAAAAGGAAAAGGAAAGGAAAATGCAATAAATACCGAAGTGATACTCTGATGAAAATCCAAACTTGTAACAATGACTTCTCATAATTTTAGTGGACAGAAATGAAAAGAAAAAGGGCTTGTAAACTTAGAAACAAGTTTCATATGAAAGTTATTTATTTCCTTGATAAATGTAAAATGCTTGGGGGCTATGTACATTTGGATTTAAATAAAATTGATGACCAAATGAAACTATTGGTTTTATGCATGAGTAGGATCACAAAAATAACATCTTCATTTTCCCTCTGTAATGACATATTTCAAAAGAGTTAAAAATGCTGCACAACAGCAGTCAAAAGAAAGGAGTAAGAAACTGTAGACACAAAGGCCAGTGAAGAAAGAGGGAGAGAGGAGGCACTCCAGACACCGGAAAAGAAATTCCCCTGCAGTCAACGTTGCAGATCATGGTGAGGCAGACTGTTCCTCTGTAGCCCATGGAGGTTCATGGTGAAGCAGGTGGATTTCCAAAGGAGGATGTGACCCCATGGGATGTCTGCACTGGAGCAGGCTCCTGGAAGGGCCTATGTCTCCTTGGAGAAGGTATCCCATGTTGGAATAGATTTACTGGTAGGACTTGTGACCCCACGGGGTACCCATGCTGGAGCAGTCTGCTCCTGAAGGACTGCATCCCATGGAAGAGACCCATTCTGGAACAGTTAATGAAGAACTACAACTTGTGCAAGAGACTTATACTAAAGAAGTTCACATAGAACTGTCTCCTGTGGGAGGGATCCTATGGTGGAGCAGAGGAAGACAGCGAGGAGTCTTTTCCCTGAGGAGGAAGTAGTGGTTGATACAATGTACCAAACACAATTCCCTTTTCTCATCCACTTGTGCCACTGTGCAGGGAGAAGGTAGAGAACTCAGAGTAAAGTTAAGCCCAGGAAGAAGGGAGGGATGGGAGGAAGGTATTTTAAGATTTGATTTTATTTCTCACTACCTTACTCACAAGCCTTTCATTACATTTTTTTTGCTCCTCTGTCCAGTTGAAGAGGGGTGATAGACAGGCTTGTTGGGGACCTGGCACCTAAACAAGGTTGATGCACCATAAATGTATTCAATGTTTATCAAATTTACCACACATTATAATGTAACAGGTACTGGTGTCATTGAGAACATCTAGCATGTGGGTAATAATTTATTCTTCAAACATCAGCTCCTACATGTAACTTTCCTCTTCCTGCCATTTAAGTTATGCTGATTAGTTGCAACCATAATTTGGAATCCTGTTATTTCAGGAGAAATGATCAGGGTAAAATGTTGAATAGAACTGAATTTAACCATGAATTTCTCAGCTTCCACATTGCTTATAGTTAAGAACTTTTACTCGTTACTTTTCATATTATATGTTTAAGAAGAAGTTAACATGAATTCATGACTTGAGACACTGGGCAGTACCCAAATATAATAATAATACTTTAAAAAGCAAATAGGTAATCATTGCTCTCAATTATTTTTCTAAAAAAAAAAAAAGTTTAATTAATAACAAAAACCTCAACAAATAAATTCACACATATCCCGATTTTATATCTGAAAATAAGGTTAAAGTGTGATGCAGTTAGCTTCAGCTGTACCATTTAGATCTAGCTAGGCATCTTTATTGCTTAGAACCACATTTCAGATAGATAGATACCCAGATGTGTAGACAGGTAGCATGCATATCTGTACAGATATGTGAATATTTTCATAACCTTTAAGGGACATGTTGTGCTCAGATAATTAAAAATCACTTTAAATCCTGTGCATTTTTAGGATGTAAATTAATGCAAAAATCTATAACTTCTCTTAGACTATAACATGAAACAGAATACAGTCTTGTGTATTAAGAGTCTCCAGACAGGACGATTTGTCCACAGAAAACAGCATAATTCAAAAATAATAGCTTGGATCCTTAACATAGAATAGCTGTAGCTATGATAGTAACACAGTTAGGCTTTGGTCTTGTCATGGCTGTAGAGATTCAGGATGAGATAGATTCTACAGGTATAGTACTTCATGCTGGGAAACTACTTCTGGCAGCAATGCTCGATGCAGTGTGAGATACTGGATTATTATATTAATTATTGGCTCAGACCAACTCAATTGTGTGTGGGGAGGGGCAAGGGACAGGTCAAATTTCAGAAAGGTGGAGTGCTGCCCTGTTCCATACCCCAGCCTCCTGGAGCCTCCTTGGCCAGCACTAAAGCAGCTATCAGTCACTGGATACCAGGAACACTGCCAGACACCCCACTCTGGAGCACCAATCCAGCCTCAAGGGAGCCAGAAGATCTGCCTAGGGGAGAGTGGCCACGGGGGGCCCAGAGCAGATAAACCCAATACTATGAAACATCGAAGTGGTTGGGACCCTTCTATCCAGACATGTGGAAGCTGAAATTGCACAGGACTCAAGGCAGAAGCTATAATTCTTTCTTTTTCTCTCTCTTTCTTTACTTCTTCTCCTAATCCCCTCTCTTGATATTTGGTAACTTAAAGCTAGATAGGTTGGATTTTGCTACGCTGGATGGGTTAGCATGTGCTGAGTCAATGTTTTGTGGAATACTTTGTTTAGGTGAATTGTTGGCCGTTAAACTTTTGCAAATTTCCCTTATTTTCTAAAGTTTGCCAGTAAAAGTGTGTCATTTGACTTCCTGAGAAACCCGTGTAGCATCTCTAGGTATAAAAAGAGTGGATTGCCCTTTTAATAAATCTGGCAGGCAGATTTTTGGAGCCTTGTATATTTTTAACTTAAAACCCCTTTGATGAGCTTGTGATGAGATCCTGGGGTCTTACATGCAGTCACACTGTACTTCAACTAGGCCTAGCCTATTCCATTTTTGCGTGTGTGTCTCATTGTACTATCTCACAGTATTTGTGACACTGTTATTGTTCAGTGTAGAAACAGAAGTAAATAAATATTTATTTCTGTAACAATGTATAAATTTCTGTATATTCATATTTTTGTATAAAGAAATATTTATTGCTGTAGCAATGAGTCATAGAGCAGTAACAAAATTTCTTGTTTGTGTTAGAATTACTTTTCATAGTGCTATGTTGTGGAATCAGAATAGTTATTTGTGATTTGACTGAATAAATCAAGAGTGAAGATAAGGCTAGGGACAACATACACATTTTTTAATCCATATAGTAATAAAGAAATGTGGAATAACTTGTAGTTAAAATAATGATGAATAAATGTTAAAAAATTTTGCCTTTCCTTGTAGTCCTTTCCTAGATAAAAATGTAATTAAAATTTAAGAAAGCTTTGTCCATATGAGGGCTACAGCATGAGTCATAATCTTATAGTAGTGCATTAAAATGATGAAAACTTTGGAACTAGGATTTGCAGTTCAGTATTAATAGCTTTTTTTCCCCCTTTTCCCCACTATGCTACAGCACAAATCATGCTTCTATACTGTCCTTATGTGACTTTCAGTAGAAGTTTGGCATCCAGACCAACAGAAGAAGGAAATTTGTTGCCATTCAAGTC
The DNA here is from genome assembly GCF_003031625.1 of Empidonax traillii. Taxonomy (NCBI): domain Eukaryota; kingdom Metazoa; phylum Chordata; class Aves; order Passeriformes; family Tyrannidae; genus Empidonax; species Empidonax traillii. The sequence goes on from NW_020955929.1 coordinate 575,668, forward strand.
TCTGCCATCACTTCTGACTCGTTTTTACATTAAACAATGTACTATGAAAAGAGTAATTTATTTTTTTTTTTTTTTAGTTGTAGTGTGTTTCTATAAATTTCTATATCCCAGGACTACAATGGGCTAAGCAAAACTGATGAAAATAATAGGTGACACTTATGCTTCACTAGTTTCTTTTTCCTTACAGAAGCTCAAATAAAATTTTAAATCTTCAGTGAGAGTCTTAGTGTATGATTTTACCTGTACAAAGAAAAGTTAGTACAGCTATGAAAATATTTGGCACTCTTCTATCCGTAATTTACCATTATTAGGTCCAAAACTAGTGATTTACTTCATCTATTACTTTCTGCTACTCTGAGCCCTGAAGCTGCTCATAAATTACATCAGCATAGAATGTTTCATAAATACATGACCAAGCACATGAGTAAACTGTCCATTCTTCACAAAGGGATTATAAAAAGACCAAGACATTATTCCATATATTAAGTTACTCTTATATCAAACAGAGCATGCATGAGAGAAAAAAACATTGAAATAGGAAATATGTAGCAAACTCAAAGAGGCTTGGTTTCCATGTATAAAAACTGTGAGAAAAATCAGTTATTAAATCAAGAATTTGTTCTGAAAATTTTTACTTCAGTTTGAGTGAAAAAAACTACATTCTTCAATTACAGAAATTAACATTACAGAGCTATGGTAACCTATGCTGGTCAAAGATTTGGCTATAATAACTTTCAGGTAAGAAGGCAAAAGAATTCAATTTTCCAATTAGACGGACTGAAAAACTAACCATTTTTCAGAGGCAGGAAGTAAATAACTATGTCTGTGGCTGAAATGTTCTGTGTCATGTTTCCAACAAAGGTATCTTTATTTCAGCTGTTCAAGACCAAGGAAATGAATTAATAGTAGAAATACTTGCAGATTCTTCAATTTTTTTTTTTTTCTTACACAGCATAATAAAATACCAATTAAAGCAATAAACTGTTTCAAAAATGTGTCAAGAGTTACAATCATGAAATACGTACAACAGAAGAAATAACTACAATAGAGCAAAACAGTCAATTGACATCCCCCTGGTAAGCTCTGGAACTATACATGTTCTACAGGGAAAATATCTTATTGAATAGGAACTTTCTCTTAAACTCAAGGAAAAATGGAAGACTAGTTGTACTTCCACCTTCAATTATATTTTGACTTTATTTCAAACTAACACCTATAATTGTTAACACCAATGTAAAGGTGAAAATAATTTGTAGCTCTACATAGGTTTTTCTTATATTACTTAGATCTCTTCCTCAGACAAAATGTTCCTTTAAATCCATATATTTTGTTTAAGAAGCTTAATAAACAAAAGATAAGAATCCTAGAATTTAGATTTTCAGATGTAATATAGTTTATTTGACAAAAAATGTCCTATATAACACAACAGTCATTTTTCCTTTTCCCCTGTGTCTCACACTTTAATATTACATTGCTTCTCACAGAAACAAGTGGAAATATTTTAATAGCTAAACTTAATTATATATAAATCATAAGTGTTTCTTATTCACTAGTGATTTGTTCATATTCCAGCACATTTTTACATTTTGTATTTCTATCTAAATTTCATACTTCAAGGGTTACATCTACAGCTGTTATGTGAAGACTGAGTTTTTTTTCTTTTTTTTCATTAAAGTAGATTTCCACTGGATAAACCTTGCACTTTCAAAATGTACTATTTAATCAGTGTTGCTATTTTCTGGTAATGGAAAAGAGCAAAGCTTATGACTGTTGGTTTTGTGTAAGCATACTGTACAAACAATAAAGTTTTCTTCTTGCACTGCAAAGTCAAGAAACCATGGAGAAAAATACTGTAGTATGGAAGATTATTTAACTGTGAAGTAGTGATACTAATTTTTCAGTTGTGTATATTTGAAATGGAGCAAAGAAAAGCTTTTTCTTGTGTATTTCACATACATATTTTACAAAACGTAAACATTACTTTGGGAAATTATTCCAGGGAAAGGATTTCAGCCCTGGAAGTGAGGTAGAGACCCTCAGAAGAAGTTGAAATAAATGAGCAAATTGATTTATATATGGCAAGCATGTGACGCAGTGACTTGCACAGAATAACATTCTTTATCATCTTCTATTTTCAAATATTATGCAGCAAAACTTAAAGTGAATGCAAAAGCTTAAAAGAATTATGGTTATTATTGTGAATTGGTAGTAAAATATACTGTGATATCGTAGTAGCTGATAAGTTAAAAAATGGGAAATATCAGTTTTCTGTTGTTTTAATGGTGATGTATTTTTTAATTAGAAATATGCAAAAAGTACAATGGCTCTCAGGCTGAGAAATTCATGGAAATCTTGGCAAGAACTTTCATGCTTTGTTGCTGGTTGAAATGATGGTGTGAAGAAGCTGCATGGACTGGAAGACATCTCCTTATTCTCCACTCAAACACAGGTTGTATTGTGCTTTGGAGGGCTGTCTGTATTGTGTCAGAGAAATTTTGCCAAAAAATGTCAATCTGTTCTCAGTCAGGACTCAATCAGCATTAATAAATTCAATTTAATTTCAATTCAGAGCTTGGGAACTGAGGGCCAAAGAGTTTTAAGGTATGCCTAGATGGATATAGATAAAGTTGATGAAACTCCATCACTGAATGCTAATATATCAAATGAAGGGGCTTATAATATATGTTTGAGTATGATATGCCTTTCTACTGTGTCACAAAAGAGATATTTTTTTTTTTGAGAGAGGTGATGGTTAGATTTAATACCATATTGTCTGTTGTATCTTAAATTTTTTAAATTATTATGTTAAGCTGTGGATTTATACAATTCGCAATCAAGCCTTCCTATTATTAACTTGCTGCTTTTGCTTCTTTTAAAGTTTACATTTCCTCCCATAAAACCCCCCAAACAACTCCTATCAAACCTGCAGATTTGTCAGGTGAACACCAGGATCATTACTTGGTAGCAATAAATTAGTAGTTAAGAATTTCGCCACTGATTTCTGTACATTATTGCTCCTTGATGTGTTAATAGTAATTAAAATATTTAGAATATTCTACAGTAATTTTTGCTTTGTTCAGTACACTTTGTTTTTTAACCTTAACTGAAATAAAGTTTTATATTAACTTTATTCTACTTCTCAAGTTATTTTAAATAAGGTTTTTATAACTATACATACATGTTTTCATTAACTGTCTTAGAGGGGTTCCCTCCTCCTTTTTTTTTTTTTCATTTTTCTTGCTTTCCATAGATTTGACTATAGCTTTGTGCAAACCATGTAGAAAAGTTATTTATTGTAATGTAAAGATAAAATGAAAGTTTTTCTTTGTTTCTAACCACGTACTAGCACCTGTGTAATCATATTAATTCAGAACTATGATGATCTTGGTTCTACTCTACTTCAGAGAGCTCCTCCAGAAAGTTACGCCATGTATTTTAATATGTAATTTCATTATAGTTTGACATCCTCAAATATTTGCTCATTCTCCTGTGCACAGCAGATTTAAACATATTTTATTTAAATTTAAACAGCAGATTTAAACATATTTAAACATACCTTAAACTAAAGATATTTCAGTAACACGTTAACCCATGGCAGTTACTGATTTACAGTGTATAACTTGGTGATATGCCAGTGATAACAGGTATCATTGTCTCCTTCCTAACAGACAAACTGTCCCATACTGAATTTAGAGCATATGTCTACAAAACAGTGATTAAATTCTCCGTGCCATGGATTTTCTTTATATATCCATGGTGAAGATCAAGAGAAAATGAACATATTTTTTACATAAAAACTCTTAAATAGAGGTGTTTCTTGAAAATGTTTCTTGCAATAACTAGTAAAAATCCACAAAAGACATGATTATAAAGAAAGATGATGGAAAAGAGTAATCCAGTGAAGTAATCAAGGAGAAGTAGAAGAAGGTAACGTGATAAATGGTTGTATACTTATTATTCTTGTTGAAAGAGTATGATTACATAACAGAGAGGAAATCAGAACTGTGAAAATAAAGCTGGAGGAAAAGAAACAATGAATTAGTAGGAGACTGATTTTTGATTCCTTTTACTTTAAGTTGGCCCTCAGTTACAACATACAAATAAAGCTATCATAAAAATTTTCAACTGGAGTAATTGTTTTGTTTTTCTTTTAAGTCCTATCTTGGCCCAGGTTCAAAATAAAGGAGGCATACTAGTTTGAGCTGTAATCTTCATTAAATATTTTTAATTAATTTCTCTTCAGCTAATTTTAGGAGAAAAGAACAGATAAATAAAATGCAAATAACTGTTGGTGAATAAAGTGTAGTAAGAAAAGCTCAGTTAAAAATACATGAACTTTTTAGCATAACACTTTCTCTTCTTACAGACCATAATATGGATTGATAAGAGAGCTGGAGAACAGTTGTCACAGTCTTCCTTAAGTTTTTGTATTTCTGAGGACATACTTAGTATTAGATTGTGTATCACGTATTAAAAGCAAGATCTCTGCCTGGATTCGTATATCCAGTCCTTAGTAAATGAGCCAAGTATTAATGATAAATTTATTTCAGATGCTGTAAAATATAAGTAATTTGCTTAGTGATGGAAGCAAAGCAAACCTGTAGTAGTAACTCTTCATTATTTTGAAACCAAGAGCCCCATAATAAAAATTATTTTCCTTAAAATCCATGAACCTAAACAAAGAAATGTTTCCCTTGACTTTTAACACATTCTTCAGAAAGCAAGTTTTTTAAAAGCTAACTCTAATTTTGAATTATCAACTGGAAAGCAGAGTAAGAACATAAAAAGTAGATTGCTATGGTAAGAACAACAACAAGTTTAAGTGAGAAAAAAATGCATTTTATTTCAGAACAATTCCAATAATTTAGGCATTTTTTGAAATATGTATTTAAAATTGATTGATGATTTTCAAAATTAATTAGCGTAATAAGGTTCATAACTAGGTTTAGATTTTTCAGAATATCTTTGAAAGTGTAGTTTTTTAAGCATAGACAGTTTTGAATCAATAAAAAATAGGTATAAGATGTAAATGACCTGATTATTCTTATAATGATATTAAAATATTACTTCAGATGTCATGTGATTTGAATACCTCTGTGTATGTAATTCTCCTTAGGAAAAAAAAAAAATCCTGTCAAGCAGGAAGCTACTATTTACTTCAATTCGTAGCTTGGGAACTGGGGGGCCAGAAAGTTTTATGGCTGGTGAAACTCAGTCACTGAATGCTAATATATCAAATAGAGGGGCTTATGATATAAGTTTGTGTATGTTATGCCTTTTTACTCTGTCACATACTGTTTCACAGCTGAGAAACAATATTTAACAGTGGAAGAAAACTACCTTCTTAAATTGCTGCTACCTTGTGATGGTGCAGTCTGTGTTAATTCATCAGGGGGCTAATTATACTGGGTGGGTGGAAACCATTTGTGGAAATTCACCTAAATGCAGAAAGGATGACTGTATTTGAACAAGAAGCGAACTCATGTTTCATTAGTCCCAGATAAAGACTGTAATAATTGATATATCTGCCTGTTACATGACTGAATATTGTCATATTTGTTGTGTATTTTGTAACGGGAGATTATAGAATCAGGTCCTTAACAAATAAAGAGACCTCATTCAGGTCAACGGAAACAGGTGGATCTGCAAACTGAATAACAAACCTATGTTTAACTTGTATGTTTGACTCTTTATTACTGAAGTAAAAAAAAAAAAAAATGTTTTTAGTCTCCTCATCCGAGAAACAGTAAAGGGCTTTGTGGTACCTTGGAGAAAGTTATATATCAGTATTGAAACAGTTAAAGTTTATAAATTTCAAATTTCAGTTTAGAACTTCTTTGTATAGCTTTTTATCTCCTCACTGTTGTTTTGATTTGCTTTGGTTCAGGTTTTTCCAGGATTCTGATTATATGTGAAAATTATTAAATTTTTTCTGAAATAAAATTTCACTTAGTTATGAAAACAAAGTTTAAGAAACCAGCATCAACTGTATTTGCAATTAGTCCAAATTTTCCTTTTAGTTTTTGGAATTAAAATTAACCACACAGTTAATAGTAAACTTTATAAGGGTTTCCTTAGGGACATCCTCTGACTGTCCCTAAGCAGCATGTATCTTGTCTATCCAATGTGTCTCAGAAGAATCTGCTCATTTTCTGTTTATTCTTTTAGTAGATACCATGACATTTGCTTACCATCTCCTGCATCTCATTCCCCTGGTGCTTCAGCCAGGCATTTGCTGAAGACTAAGACACACATAGCTGTATCCTCCTCTCCTTTTTCAGATCAGTCAGGTCTTCTAATTTGCCAGAGCAGTTCGTTCAGCTGTTTCTTGTTCCACAACACTGTGATTATGCTAAATCTATCAGTCCCACACCAGTGAGAAACAGAGTGCAAAGTGTTTCTATTCCCATTTTTTTAAGCTTTGGTACTATTACACGAAGGATACAGGACTCCCAGAGCTGCAGTCAGAGAACAGGAGGCTTATTACTAAGACATCTCAAGTAGAGAATGGCTCTGGATCTACTTCACATGACTGCTTACTAATTTTTCACTTCCCAGTTACCAGCCCAAATGCATAAATGTTACTGAGAACATCACCTTGGAAGGTTGCTTAGGTATATCTTTTTTTCAAAATTTGCATGCAAAGATGGTACACATAACCTTCGTTGGGTCTTCTGCCATATACTGTCACAACGTAGTGATAATATTAATCTTTGTTATTTGGAAAAAAACCCCCTATTTATCTTGCTGATAGTATATACTATATTATTCAGGTGTAATTTACTCTCCACTTTTTATCTTCTTGAGAGAAAGGATGTCTAATTTTAAACAGCAAATACTGCTATTGATTTCAAATTAATATATCTTCCTTAGTCAGTTACTGAGAATCAATGACATCTGAACCAGATTCATAAGTGCTATCAAATCAATATGTTAGATGCAGTTAGAAATGCTTTGGAGCTATGGCTTAAGACACTCTTTTAATCATAATCCCAATTTTATGCCTCCCAACTGTTACAAAACCTGTTAGCAAGTAGCTCTCTAGAGGGTTATCTAAAGACATTTTACTTAGACCTTAGAGAGTGAAACAATGGTGCTCCTAGAACAGAAATTATAGCATTGCCTCTCTTTTTAAAGGATTTATGAGTTTCCTTAACACTTGCAAAACTTTTCCATAACTTGTTTCGTAAAAGGTTTCTTGAGCTGTCACTGAACGGTAAAGTTTCAATCTATTTAGTACAATCAATGCAAGCAACTGCAAAACAAGTAGAATGAAATAGGACTTCTTGTCTGCCTTCACTAGACTTTGTGAAAATGTGGTTTACTATGTCAGTAATCAACAGAGAAAGAAACACTGTAAGAGAAATGTGCAAGGCCTCTTGTCTCGGGCTCCCACTGCTCAATCTGCAGCTTGCACCAGATGTGTTCCTCAATACTGCACAACTTTATAAACAGTCAAGACAAGATTCACTGAGTATACTGGTTGTGTTCTCTTTGTCTATGATGAAAGTTTAATCACTTAGCAAACATGTAGACATCTAAAATTAGATGTCTATATGAGGCTTAACAGGAAACTTAGTGCTAAAAAGCCCCATTAGATAATTCCTGTAATATAATGGGAGTTTAGTTCACAGGTAAATCCTTATATAACAGTGCCTAAATTTTTTTTTCTGTAGTCTAGATCCCACCTTTAAATCTGAATGTATCAACTCAGGGATATTTCTAGACGGGGGAAATAGGTCAGATATTTTGTACTGAAAAATCATTATTTCTGTTCATTATCTGTAAGGAACGCTACATGAGAAACTTAGATGTGAATATATGGAAGATATCTACAGTTAGTTCCTATCCCTGTGGTTCATTTTAGCTGGTCAAGATCAGATGACTGGTGGAAATTGACCTATTATAGGTCTTGACACTTACCCTGTTTGCAAACCAGAAGGATAATAGCCTTAAATCCCTGCGAGACCCTTTTTTATGTTCTTGGGATGTTTTTAGACATTAGGTTATTGCAAGTGGCTCTAGATAGCTATTTTTATGTAACTGAACTGCCCCTGTGAGCAGAAGACACGATTACATTTAGGTAAATGTTAAATTTCATTAATTCAGGAGTATTATTTTTAGCCATCTTTGCTAGAATTTTAGGTATATTTTCTATTCCTCAGTATTCTGTACTAGTATAAAGCTTAAAACCTGCTTCCAGGTCTCTCTCTCTCTAACCAAACAGGTCGAGAAAGTCACTGTGATACAGCAATTACTTGGAGAAGGGTCCTTGTGTTCTAGAAAAGAAAGAACATATACTACATGTTCCTGTAGACTTTGATCCATTTACTTCCTGCTGTTCACCTCTGCAGTGGCTTAAATCATTAAAACATTAGTTGCCCATCTTGCTCTGCAAGGAACCTCAATTAGTAACTTATTTGATAAGACTGAAAAAGGGACATTTCTATCATCTTTCTTTCAAGGAGATATCAGTATGGTTCTATATTCTGTTTGCTTTGTTTTATTGTTTTTTTATTTATTTTTTGATACATTAAATTCATCAGACAATCTGTTTTTTGTGAGCAACATTATTTATTTAGCCTGATTTTGAATCTACACAGTTTCATTTTCAACGCTAGTCTCCCATTGTTATCAGATAATGCACTAAACATCATACTACTTTCGCAGCTGGCAACAAAATCTAGGATCAATTTCAAAAACACTGAATACACTAGAAATGCATATAGGGCATTTTCCATCTTGCACATTTAGAAATAATTTCTATTGAAATTCATATGTTAAATTTTTATATAAATAACACACACTTTTTACCAAAATAATATAGATTATTTTCTTTTCTCATGTATTTAAACAGCATTTATTACACACTGAGGGGAGTTCACTTTCAGGTGCTTGAAGAAATACTTCTGGTCAGCTCAAAAGTTGACTCTCAAAGATGTGGACAAGCAGATCATAGAGGTAGCCAACCTAGCTCACCATGACATTTAAAATCTCAAATAATGAAAAATTATGTTATTGGGCACCAATGTGTGATTTGATTGTCACCAAGTACAGAATACACTAAGATAACAAATAAATAAACATGTGAGATACAATACAATTAGAGGTGTCACCAATAGGGAATCCAGTGTCGTGTTGCTTCTCCAGTGCTAATTTCTGTGTAACAGGGTCAGTCTTTTCATATTACCTTGCATGACAACTCTTCACTAAGTTGCTCTTTAAAGCTTGTAATAACTTGTCATAACTAGTAACAATGCCTCCCACTGATTATGTAAAGCCTGTTTGTGACTTGGGATGTGCTGTACAAGTTTAGAAATATCTGTGTAAAATGGAGAAGGGAAGAGAGAAAACAGGAGAGGAAAGAGGAGATATGGAAAGACAAGAGAAGAAGAAAAGGTAATTAATGACAGACTTCATTATTTCGGTGGGATGATTTCAAAGCCCTTCTCTGCTTAGCTCAGTATAGGAACTCAATTTGTATTAAAAGAGATTATCAAATACCACACCCTACTTGTCATCCAGAGGTTGCTTTCCACCAGGTGTCCTAGGAGAGGATACATCTCTTCTATTATGGACAAATAACTTAATATGATTTGAAACAGAAAACGATAGACATTATGGGAAGAATTCAGACCACTTTTTATCTTACTCCCATTTAGGCAAAATGTGGTTTTTTTAGGTTTTCTATTGTCTGTAGCTTTCTGATCTTTGGTGCATGTGATATTTTTCAGTCTAGTTAGGCTACATTCTCTAGGCACCTAATCACATTTTTCTATACATGCTCATAAACATTCCTTTTCAAGTTGGTGGATGACTAAGAGAAACTTTGATTCAAAGATAGACCAGAGGAGGCAAAATTCTGCTTTAATTCCTGGAAAAACTAATCCATTAGATAAGCTTAAACCATGTCTTAAATAAATGATAGTATTAAATTCAGTGTATGAAACTGTCAGACACTTAAATTCAGTTGCTGAAGTGTTCAAGTATTCCCATATGAAGCAGAACTACTACAGCTCCTCTTCTGTACATGGACATTTAAATTCATGAATTATCTTGGTAAAGGATATCTTACCCAAATTATAGAACATAATGGAAGTTATTTATTTTTCTAGTCTTACTATTAAAGCAAAGAATGTAAGTCAATACTGTGAGATAAAATTAAACATTTGTGGCCCACACAAAAACCAAATTACTGGTGCAAAGAGATAATTGTGGTTTGTATATTTTACTTCAGAGAATATTTATGGTCTGAATGCTGAGTGGGCAGGGGAATTGGTGAGAAGATATAGAAAAGCTACATATTCAGTGTTTTCTTCATTGTATGAAAATCTATTGACCACAAAAATCCCAGGCCAAGCCATGGAACAGCTTGCTCAGAGTATTCAGATACAGAGATCTTCAAAACCTGACTAGACACAATGCTTAATAATCAGCTCTAGGAGGCCCTGCTTTTGGACTAGATCTCGAGGACAAATACCAGTGTCCTAAAGAAATAGTCTCATCAGCAGGATAAAGAGACAGCTTCCCCAGAAGACATTCTTCCGTCAAACCTGAATAATAAGTGTTTTAAGAATTGTGTTGAACTACTACAATAGAGAAGTCCTGCAATTTAACTTCTTCATTCTACTTTGTAAGGAACTCAGTCATAGGAAAAGTGTGTTGTACCCTGAATGCCAGGTGAAGAAATGTTAAGATCACTTAACTCTGGGATGAGTGATCCTTAACACATCCGTATAGCTTATGTTGCTAGTGGCTGACTCTGTGCAGCTTCTGATCTATTGTTAAAGAGCACCAAATTGCCTACAGGGGCATGTATGCTTTTATGGTCAATAACTCAATGCATAAATAGGTAGGTGTTTCTTTTCGCAGTTCTAAATTGCTCTCCAAAGGCACTTGCAACTTTCAGTTGACCATGCAGGGAGTCCAAGGTACTGTGAATCACGCTGAATGTCCTGTGAAACATAGATTTAAAGCCAGGCAACCTGAGCACTCATCCTAAGACTTTAGGCTAAAGGTTTGAAATGTAAGTAAACCTCAGTTTTCTACGTATTAAACATCTTTCACTCACTATTTTTGCCTAAGTTGTCTTATCCATGCTTGAACTTATTCTCCAACTAATTCATAGAGGAAGATTAATTAACTATGTATGCTTATGGAGTGTTGGAACTTAAAGTACTTTACATAACAAAATAGCTAATGATTTATTTTAAAGATTAGCAATGATATATAAAAAGGCAGAAAGATGCCTACATATCTTTGATGCTGAGGTGAAGTCTCTAGCTCTTGATTTGTCTTGCACAATTAGACATTTTACCAATCTCCCTTAATGTTTTGAATTCACACTTGTAAATGAAGATTAGTGAACTGGAATTTCATAAAACGTAAAATTGCAAGTATAAGCCAAAACAGCTTCTTTCAGATATTTAGACAGCATGATCATTGAGATAACCAAATAGTAAAAAAAAAGTCTACTCAGCAATCACCAAGAAGTAACTGAAATAACAGCTTTAAAATGGTACTGAACTGAATTTGGAGTGTATTTTTGGTTTAGATACATCAAACTGACTTTTTTGTGTTGCTTTTACCTTCAGTAACATGCAAATCTTTGAAAAGGTTGTCAGAAGTGCTGAGTTTCTACATCCATATCCCCCAAAAATGACTAAAAATATTTGAGAATGCTAAAGAAAAGCAAATACTTGGTATTATCTAAATTACTTAGTGTAATTTTCACAACTTCATGAATGTAAAGGCTGAGAATGGAGATGGATCTTGAAGGTGGACAATCAGAACTGTTTTAAAACAGCACACATCTCTAAAGAGAATAGAACTACTTTTAATATGTTTTCAGAGTACAATGGTAGTGCCAAATCACCTCATTACTAAAACTTGATAGCTGAGGGATTGTGATATCTTTCTTCTTAAAACCATCTTTAATGTGTTTTGGACATAGTTTCATTAGTTTCATGTGCCGAACATGAAGTTATCAATCCTCTTTATTAAAGCCTTTGTATTGTCACTTTTCCTACCATCCTTTCTGACCTTTTAGTCTTGATATCTTCCCCAGTTCCTTCTTTGTCTCTATAGATGTTATCCCTCCCTAAGTTTCACAATTCTATTTCTTTAAAGAACTTAAAATTTTGTCACTTTTTTTTTTTTTTTTTTTAATTTTAGGATCATCCTTAAAAAACCCCCTGGCATACATTAAAAAAAAATGTCTCTTTTTGTTACATTTCAGTAATTCACACCAGTCCCGTTTCTTCACAACATATTCTTTTTTCTCAATCTATAATAAAATGCAAATGAAAATTCATTGTATACCATCAGATTATTTGGGGAAACGAAACTGCATACCAGCTCCCTGAATAAGTCTTCTCTCCTGAAGTCCAAATTCCTTGCTACATGCCTTCTTTCCTTCCCTAAGGATCTTCAAGCTCTATTATCACATGGTCATTGCAGTTCCAGCTGCCACTTACTATCATTATAATAAGAGACCTATTCCTTATTCCAGGACCTGCATTCAGCTATTCCGTACACACATTGTCACCTTCTCTGCCTATCTATGTTAAAGATTTACTGTCCGTACATTACAATACTCCAGTTGTTCATGCTACCATGCTACATATTTACAATTCTCCATAGTTTCTTATGGACAGTCAGTTTCTTATTTCTTTCCCATGCTGTACTCATTAGAGAAAGGGCACTTCAGTTGGCTGTAGGCTCATTTCTCTATTTCAAGGGAAATGTGAGCATTTCCTGCATTGCCCTTTCCCACCCTCATTTTCCTACGTATCTTCAGGCTTTGATCTCCTTTCTCTGATGAATCTTGCTTAAAGCTCTCCTCATTGTGCTAGTGAAAGAAACTGTGATGCCCCACTTTATCAGGTAAATCTTGTTCCTCTTTAGCAGCTCTTATTCCTTGAAGTGGGTTCATAGTTATAGGAGCCAAAGTCATGAACATCACAACTCTGCAGCCAGGAGTTAACATACAGGATGTATGTATTTCTGTTTAACAGTATGATTGAAGACATTGCCCTTTTCATTTAACCCTAAGAGTTCTAAACTTTCAGCTCCCATGGTCCTGGAATCTTTGTTTTACTCTTTTTCAATCACAGCTTTTGAACATTCCTCCTTCTATTTGCTGTTGGGCCTAGGCTCTGGAGTCTGCCAGATCTCTGCAAAGTTTCTTTCATTTTCCCATACATTTTTGCTCATGAGATGTGCTCTTCTCCCTTGTCTCCTTCCTTTTGTGCCTTAGCAGCTTGACCAGAGCATACCTCCTGCAGGTAAAGTTACTCTCATCTCCTACCTGAGAGAAGAGCATTAGGTTCACCTTGCAGCCCAAGACCATCTTGGTATTCCCTCTTGGATCAATATCTCTGCTAATTTACAAGTCACATGAATTGAACTGTGTCCTTTTGTGTCAGCTGAGCTGACTGGTAGTCTCGAACATCATATCTGGGACTTTGGTGTGACCAACTGTTGTATGGACTAGCCGGCTCTCTTTTGCGTGATGTATTTTTAGTATTTTTGATGTGCTGGCATTCCCTACCATCAGCTTCCAATAACAAACTGGGTACAAATGTCTGTCTATTCTGAGAGCATTCCTGCTTGGCAGTCAACTGTCTCTCTTGGCAGTCACTGTGTCTCAGTTCTCAGCTTCTTCATGAGTAGACTCTTGTGCTTTTTATTTGATGAAAAAAAAGGTTTATGGTTTTTTTTTTTTCCTCCGCTCTCAATTGCAGGCATTTATGAGAGTACAGGTACAGGGCTCTGGTAAAAAGAAGAGATATCTCAAAGATTAATTGATGCTAAGACCATAAAATGTTTTTGAATAAGAATTTCCTATGTCTTTTGCTTTTTTTTTTTTAAGTTGTCTTTGATTCCTTAAAGGCATGGTTTGCAAAAAATTTTCTTTTTAAGAGCCCAGCTTACAATTACATGAAATATATTACACTAGTCTGAAAAGGCTAATCCTGCTTTTACCATTCTATTCTCTTGATATTCTACTCTAGGCTTATTTCAGCATTTTAGAATCTATAAGATTATAGAACATGATGGTGTAGTGCGTCACCCTACATGGTCAGAAGTTAATTGGTATTTAAAAGCTTTAATTCCCAGAATCTGTCAATGTTTTGAAGCTTATTTTAACAGTAGAACAGAAAGAGAAGAGCAGAATGGGGGCATTACAAGTGTATGAGTGAGAAGTAGGATTTTAGACCTAAGATATTTAAATAGCTGAACATGCTTCTGTGTGGAGCTTTATTTTCATGAAATAGATTATTTGCCACCTTTAGGAACAGTGAATCTGTATTTTTCTGTAAGTACTATAGAAAAATAGCATCTAGGGAGATAAATATTTAGTCAGAATTAAAGTTTAATCTCAGTAAGCAGGCAGTGAGTAAAGGGTGTAAGTTACCCAGGCATCAAGAGAAGCACTGCCTAAAATCCCTTGTCTCACTTAGAATGAGTTGTAGTTTTTGTCTCAAGTGGCAGATCATTCATAACTTTGTACCTCCTGTAACAATGTTAATTTGAATCACCTGATGTCAGCTTTAAATTCAGCATTATTATTGATTAAACATTTGATTAAACTCATTTGGTTGTTTATGTCCCTGCCTTTTATGAATCACTTTCTTCAGACTAAATGAGCCATTTTCAATCCATGGAAACTAATTTCCAGTCTGTTGATTTGTTTCTGTGGAAAGAAAATTTGAGCTCTACCATGCAGCTATGTAAAAATTATGACCATTTCTTGATGGTCATAAAATACTATTGAATGTTTAAAATTATACGTACTATAAATCATATTGCAGTAGTTTTTGTTACATCTAGTGGCTAATAAAAATCCCACTGGGCAGTAATATTACACTCTAAGTACTGTAGTTATTCTGATTTTCCAGTTCACTGGCTTGATATTCACTATCTTCTGTGTAAGTATATAGAATATACTTAAAGTCCACAAAAAAAAGTATGCATTCAAAGCAAATGAGCTCTAAGGCAAATGACTTATTTTTATTGTGGAGAAATTATAATTATATATTTCAAATAGAGAAAATGGATTAGCTTTTCAGTGCAAGCCACACATTTTGGATTCTTTAAACAGGCTTGCTGCCCTCAGTAAAGTCCTACATAATATAAAATATCTGTAAAGAGATACAATGCATTCCTCTCTGAATACTATGTGCAATTAATTATATTTTATAAATATTTAAAAATGTAAATAAATTCAGCAAAAGAATTCTATAATACGTAAACAGAACAGTGAACTTTGCATACTTCTAGGCTTGAAGAAGATATGGACAGAAGAATCAAATATATATATGTTTGTATATATACACATGAGTTTTGGTGTCATTTTAGAAGACTGATTAGGGAATCTTCCCCACTTAATTAAAAACAAAGTAACATTGCTCAAGTTTGCATAGCTTGGCCGCCATCCCGTAACTATAATCCACACGGATGACTTGGGATCAGACTATAGGTAGATGTGATTTTCTTTTCTATTGAAGTATCTTTAAAAATATTCAGAGTTCTAAAATTTTGGTTTCACTGATAATTAAAATGTATTCTGATACCAAATTTCACAAACGCACAGGCCTCACCAGAAGATGGTATTAAGTTCTTTCTTGGGATAGAGAGTGAGATTACACAGAGAGAAAGATAAAGCATAGCAAGATATGAGAGACAGGACAGACTTCATCAATCAGGTGCAGGGCTCAGCCAAAAGAACATATTCCCTGTCTGTGTTTTCCACATAACTGGTGCTTTTCTGCTGATCCCTTTTGCTTTTCTTCCCTGCTCCCCCTTCCCCTACACACTGACTCATCAGTTGACACAGTCCCACTGACCCCCTCTGATATGTAGGACACCCAAGTTTTTTATCCTTATCTGTTGCAAAGTGCCAGTTTGCCTGCATTTCCTTGATAGCCCATGAATTATTGTCACTGACTGGGTTGGTTTGTCATTGTTTGTTTCCCTCCCTTTCCTTATGCCCCCATTTGAAAAAAACATTTCCACACCCCACATACTCTTACCAGTTCATGCCACTGAGAATATGATCTCTCCCTTATGTGTCAGGCAGATTTGTCTCTGCATCTTCTGCTTTGTGGCTTCTTGGATCAGGTGTCCTCAGAGGAGAAGACATGTTCTTCCCACATGAACTTACACTTCCAGGTTCTCTCTGCACAAGAGTTAATAGGTGTGAAAAGTATGTATAAGATTTTTTTGATTGTACTGCCTTTGATATTTGAATGTGGGGCCTATCGGACAGCATGAATTACGGGCATGAAAAATTAGACCTAATGTTACTGTCATCAAGAATTCACGTGTTAAAAATCATACTTGTACTTTAGAATTATTTTATCAGATTAGATATATTATCAGATGAAGAATCTTCAGTAACAATAAATGTAAGAGAAAGATGTTGTTCAGATTTCCTGTAGTCTTTTAGTTGTAATAGTAGGATTCTCTAAGGATCAACTGTGAGACAATTGATAAAGAACCTGGCATGCTGAAAGTAATTACTTATAGGTGAAATAGACTTCAGAATGGTTCCTTTATCCCATAGACCCACAAACATCTCCATTTACCTCATACTGCTTCTGTCACTGTTGTTGTCTTGGAGTCAAGGAGGCAATTCAGTTCTGGAAAGAACTATGTTCAGAAAAAGGAAATATTCTCATTTTTCCTATACTTGAGGAAATATATAGTACAGAATTTTCATGCTACTCCACAAAGCACTCCACAAAGTACTCTGTATACCATTTACTCAGCATATTTAAGTCTAAAAAAGCCAGTAAGTTCTCCATAATTTAGTGAAAAATTTAAGATTATTTCTCTCAAAGCAGGAATTCAGTATGCTTCTATGTTCAAGAGGCACAAAGATAGAGAAGAAATTCTATATATAAGACAAAAGGGTAAACATAATCTCAATGGCATGGGTTTGTCTTTTAAAATATACAGCACGTGTCACTGGTGCCAACATCTATTATTCCTGAGATAATCTGTCAGTCACAACAGATATGATATCCTAATATTTTCTATTGAAACACTTTCTTTCCTTTGCTTGGCTACGGGTGAACTCTACTATCAAACTATTTAAGTGATTACCTTATTTCTATGTAAAATTCAGAATAAGTTGCTCTCAGCTCATATGTAATTTCACGTTTGTTCAACCCTGAATATTTATAATAAATAACACCTTCAATAAACTGTGAACTTTGTCTGAAATTTTTTCAGTTTTTCTGAATACACATCTGGTCTAAGGAAGGACCTACAGACATTGTTTCATTTGCAATACTGATATACCCATTAGAAGCAGAAGAACCGATTTTCCACTGTCCTGTAGCTTTAAGTGCAAATGTATTTAACCACTAAGTTTTGAAAACATGCTTTTAGTCTTTTTATTTAAAGTATTAAATATCTTTAGCTAGTGATATATTGACCTGAATGAGCAAAAATACATTTTATAGTGCCATCAAATAAAAAATTATGTCAAAGATTTGC
Source organism: Empidonax traillii (assembly GCF_003031625.1). Lineage (NCBI taxonomy): Eukaryota > Metazoa > Chordata > Aves > Passeriformes > Tyrannidae > Empidonax > Empidonax traillii. The sequence goes on from NW_020955929.1 coordinate 593,176, forward strand.
AGCTACAGTGCATGAATACATGACTACATCAAGGGTAAAGTAATTGAAAAATCAGCTTTGTTGTATCCTGCTAATTACAGAGAGTACGAATTAAGAAACTCAGTTTCTTTTCCTTGATATCTGTTTGAGACTCACTACGTGATTATATGCAATTTACACTTCCTTGGGCTTATTATATTTAATACTTTGAAGGAAAATAAAAGGTAAGAAAATAATATTCAGTTACCCTTCAATATTTAAGAGAGATTTTTAATATGTTTTCAAAACAGTGAAACTTCATCATAACTTTTATTTGTATGGGCATATATATTTTTTATAGAGAGATATATCCATATGCAGATATAAATTGTATTCAGTGGTGAGAAGTGTTGTTATAGCTTACCCATAAGATCTTATCTTCATTTTAAAATAAGCAGTTCTTGCTCAGAGACATTAATTTTTCACCTATTTAAATAAGTCATCTACTATGATGAATTCTCTTTAAATCAGAGTTTCATTGAAGGGTGCTGATTACATCTGAATAAAGCAGCAGGGGAAGTTCAGAAAGTTCTTACAGAGTGGGAATTAAAGACAGAATGCAAGCTCTGTGGAGCTTTAACCTTCCTAATTAAAACTCCCCCTGAAAACAGCTTAATTTTGACCTTCATTTTTTTTCCAGGCAAAGTAAATCAATTTCTGTTTTCTGAAACAAGAATACAAAGGCAAGTTTGGCATTTTAATCAGCAGCATTTAGTACCAAATTTCTTGTCTGAGGTTTCTGCCAATGTTTAAAAAAAGATAATTCAACAATTTGCTGTGAAAACAGCATCATATTGTTTGTGAGCAAAGTTCAGAGTTTATTGAATGTGTTGTTTATTATAAATAATCAGAAACAACACATCAAAAAAAATTTTCGTGTCTTGCTTTCATTATTCCTGTTCTGTGTTTCAGTTAGAATTACCTTAAACTAAGTTGATCAAGCATATCTTATGGAGGTAGTTATTATTGCAGGAACTTAAGCACAATTTTCTCCATATGCTAGCCAATATTGCCTTGGAGAATTTCAACATATCTCATAGCAAGTTAGAAGCATGGAAACCCTCTTCAGAGAGATGCAAAAATTTTAATCTGGTCATTTATAATTTACATGAGGTTTACTAATCATAGAGGTGAAAGAATACATTTCCTTAAAGAAGTTTTACTGTGGAAACTAACCCATAATTATTTTCTGAAAACATAGCCTATTGTAAGGCTATTGGTGAGAAGTTAGAGAATAAGTAATATGTGAATAAGAAAAGTTTTTATGCATTTTTGAGCTGCCTACCTGCTCATCAACTCAAAACTGAAGTTATTCTTGATGTAATCAGAAATACAGCTTAAAATACTGGAACAGCTCACTGAAATCATAGGAAATGGGCCTGGCATAACCTCTCAAGGAATGGTTTCAGCCCACTATTAAAATAAATAAAATGATATATTTCTTTATTTCTCCTAAAAAAATAAATGTTCCTTACAAGCTTTCTGTTACTTTTATTGGAAGGTTGTTCTAGCACAAACAAATCTTCATGCATTTCCAGGAAGTGACTTGGTTTCCTCTTAAAAACTTTTCCTGTTACAAGCAAGCGAATCTCTGAGACTAAGACGTTCCTACCAATACACATATACACAACTATATATTTTTTTTCTTTATCTTATTTTTAAGAGTACTTTTTTGATCTGTCTCCTTAGCTTCAGGAATTGGAAAATTATGTGTCTAATTCTAAGCCATCCACATAGTCTCCCTTTCTGTCAGAAGAGAAATTAATGCCTCTAAGGTGTTATTCATGTATGTTGGATTACAGCAAGAAGGATCTTCTGCTGGAGGGGTCTATTTCTCTCCCCTGTTAAAAGCAAGCTTATGATTACCTAAGGTTTAGACAGGTCTCTTCTAGAAACCAAAGATAAGGTAATCCAAAGTAGCATAGGATTTTCTTAAAAAAAATAGAGAAATAACTTCACTGGAAAAGAACACGGGGTCTAAACAATCTATTCAATTAAGAAGTAATTACTTAGATTTGCATATTTGCATTCAAGCTATAATTTCAATCATTACTTGGTCCTATGGTTAGCTGACACTTAATGAACAATTAAAACATTTGATGAGCAGTTTTGTAATTTTTTTTTTAATTTATGCATAGATAATCTAAAATAATCTAGTGCTACAAGTTATACACAGGAGACAATGAATTAGAGGATTTTTTAAAGGATTGAAAAGATAAGTTTATATCCCATTATTTCTTAGATGCTAAAGTCTTTCTAATATCTTCTTTGATCTGTTACCCAAGTCATTATTCCTGACTACTAAAAGCATTTTCCTAAATAATACCTTCTTATAATGATAAAGTATTTTCAGATACTAAAGTAATGCTATAGTGAATATTGCATTGTTAGGGAAAATAAGTTCGGATCAGGAGACAGAAACAAAATAGATAAAAAACAGAGAGAAAATATTTATTGTGATTGATTTTGAGTTGCTGGTTTGAGTGGTAGATCAAAGAAACAATCCTTTCAATGCCTTTGAAAATTATTAGTTGGAGAATTTGTCTCTTCATTCATGGAGTAAAACCTTAGCAGTGTATATCCTTCTAGAGGTCTCCATGTAAGAATTATAACATATATTTTTTACATTATTTTTAACATTAAAAAAATTATAAAGTTAATTGAGGTTTGTTTTTTGTGTTGGAATCAGATTTTATTTTGTTTGTTTGTTTGTTTTGGTTGAGGTAAATTAGGCTTTGTTTTGAAAGTTGATATATTTTCTACAGACTTGCAGATTTTTTTTTCCTAGCAGCTATTTTTTTTGTGTTTTCTCTTTAATTTTCTTAATGGGCTGAGTGGAGAAAAGAATACGCCACAGTATCCTTTCTTTTGCTGGAGGCCAGAAGCTCTAAGTTTTCTTATAGACCCATTTTAAAGTCTCCAAAACTGTGTTTATATTCCTTACGAAATCTAAGACCACACAGAATAATAAAAATACCTAGTGATCATATGGTTCACATGTTTCTCAGAAATGCAAATTCTGTGACATTGCCACTAGCACTGAATATTATCCATTATCTGGCACTGTGAAGTAACCTGGGGTTTTAATAGCATTTATGTAGTTAAAAAAAATCACTAAATAAAATGAGAGAATAGAGTAAATATTGCTTAAAAAATGGTCTCATTATAAAAACTTGAGCACATGACAGAAAAATGAATCTTTGAAAAACTATGAAAAACACTATATGTAGTATGATAAAACATATTCTTACTATAAGCTATAAACAAATTCATGTCTTCCTCTGTTTCATGTATTGTACTTTTTTTAGGATCACATTCTATTTCAAAATTAATTCTTTCTTTATGCATTTCGTTGCATCTAATTTTCCTATACCCTTTCATCCTTTCTTGATCCTTTCATACACATCTTTTCACTTAGGCAAATAAAACATCTTTTAAAGTGAAAAGAAGGATTTATATGTATTAATATATTTTCAAAACAGTTACTTTTAATGAGCTATATAACAGGCAGACACACTACTCTATTAAGTAGTCTAAGTTAACTAGGATCACAGTAATACAAGTTTTAAACTACTACCTATCACTCACATCATTAGGAAGTTTTTGTAGGTGCTTTTCAAACTATTTTATTAGCAGATAGGTACTGTGTTCCTTATAACACAATTTCATACTCTTCAGTGATGCACAGGTTACTGACATCGTGACAGAGATAAGGAGTCATGCTTGTAACATAAATAAGGCTCTTTAGTTTAGAACGTCTGGATTTAGAAAATAAGAATTTCAAATAAGAATTTACTGCAGAGAGAAGATGAGAGCCCAAGATGACATTGTAAAGATCTGGTTTTTTTCTGGCTGCTAACCTGGTCTTGCTTTGCTCCCCCTGGCTGGGTACTTTAGGACATTAGTCTGGCTGTCAAGGCCTCTGCCCTGCTGGCATGTTATTACGCTTGACTTCCCATCCATTAGGGAGCAGCTGGTCCTGTTTGCTTTCTGACACTTTGTACCACTGTTCACAAAGTGTTTGAGTTCCTGCTTATTTACATATTCTCTCCTATTCACTTGAGTCTGAGCGCTTATCTGTTAAAAAAAAGTAAAATAAAAAAATATAAATCTGAAAGCAGTAGTCCATGGCAACTGACTGAAAAGTTCCGAGATTCTCAAAGTTGCAGAAACATCTTTAGTGCAGTCTGGCCAACATCTGCTAAAGCTTATGGTACTCTTGGAAGTGGGCCACCTTCAACTAGCATTCCCTGATGAAGATATAATCCCGACACGATAACATAAAAAGTAAGGATGAAGCCTCTTGTGAATAGAAAAAGTTAGGAAAACAGGGAAATTGTTTTCAGAAAGGAAAAAAAAATACATGCACAGAGGGGTGCATTTATGAAAACCACAGAATTAAAGTCATTCCTATTGGTGTGACCATGCAATCATTAAATTTAGGAGAGTCAACTCAATGCCCCTTTGTAGAGTGAGTCTCTACAACTAAATAGGTCATCTAGCTGAGGATACAGCAGAATTCTTGTTTAAGGAAAATTTCTGAGTTTACTATAACTGCTTTCTCATACTTTTCCTACTGTGATGCTTCTCCTTCAATTCTGTACAGGCGCAGGTCATTTATATTGTTTAAGCAAGTGCTAATACTGTGTGTGATACCTGTAAAGGCATCATTTTTGTATTTGTGTTGATGTGTGTTTCTGTGTGTGTGTGCGTGCGTGCGTGCGTGTGTAACCCTAGGAATGCCTGCTCAGCCTTGCCACTGGCTGTATTTAGTGTCAGGGGATCACAGCAACCATGCCCTAGCAGACCAGGAAGGAGGATGGCCCTGGGTCCTGAAGCTCACCATCCTCGGATTCCCTTTAACAAGGAGGAACACCATATAGAGGCAATCAAATCACAAGTACTTAAGTACTTCCAGAAGCCTTGAGAACCTGTAAGAAAGTGAAGATTCAAGAAATTGCATCCTGTGGAAAGGAACCTGCTAGAGCAGTTCAAGAAGAACTGCAGCCCCTAGGAAGGAGTCACAGTGGAAAAGTTAATAATAATAATAATATCACAGTGATGGATTTTAACATAATATTTTCTCTAAAAATAATTAAAGCATGAAAATTTGGGAAAACAGCAAATAAAATTCATCAGTAAGTGATGGACTGGTCACTGGCAATTAAGCCTCACTGATTTCATACAAGTGTGTTTGTTATGCTGGCAACATCCTTGTTCTGTCCCAGGTGATGTAGCAGGGACAGAAATTGTAGCGGGTTGAACCTTGAGCACAGTGTTTTTTAATTCCATCACAACATTGGCTCAAGATGCAGCAGTAGAATGTGACATTTTATAATTTCTTTTACATATGACGCCTCAAAAGAGAAAATTGTAAATAATGTAGAAAATATTTTATAAGAATTTCAATATGTATAAATTAAAAATTTAGTAACAAATTAATGACATCTTGAGTAAATGAAGGCAAACTATCATTTTCATTTCCAAATCTCAATAACTTTATTGGCTTAACTAAGTAACTATGCACTGCCAAATAAAATTACACAATCTGTGTTAAATTCATTTCACATCAGTAATTGTTTAAATGCACTTTCAATATCTATCATTTGCAGACTATTTTTAAATGGTGGATTGTTATTTTTTCTCCCTTCCTTTCTAAGGAAACCTATCATCTTTTTAATAAGAAGAATTTTAATTAAAAAAAGATACATTAAAAGGGTACCAAAAAAAAAAAAAGGCACATAAAAATGGTAAAACAAAATACAGTTTATCCTCACCACTAAGTGGGTAGTGAGGAACTTGGGTTTCCCTTAGTTTTTGTATCATATCTATCAGATGCTGGTATACGTTTTGGGAACTCCAGTGTGTCTCGGGTGATTCTACAAGCCTGTTTGTAAAGGAGTGAATTAAGCACATGGTGCTTTCCTTATATTGCAAATTAGTACCAGAAAGCACCTGCATCCAGCACACTTTGGTCTCTTTGAAATACACTGGATACTTAGAAGACTAAATTACAAGTATACAATTTTTTTCATGGTGGTTTTAATTAAATTATATATATATATATATATATATATATATATA
>NW_020955929.1:600084-626621 GCF_003031625.1 Empidonax traillii
CTGCGCATTGGATTTTTTAGGTGAGACACAGTGTGCGCGGAACTGAGCCCACCCTTTAATCCTGAGGTTCATCTGCCGGGGCCAAGCACGCTTGGACGGTGGCAGCGAGGTCCTCAGGATGTAGATGGATTGCCTTACAGGGCTAGCGAGCTCCATCTGCCCGGGGAGTGTCCTAACCGGGAATCGAACCCGGATCTCAGCATTGACAACGCTGTGATTTAGCCACTGCACCACCAGGGGCACTCACAAAATAGAGTTAAAGAAAGATGCCATGAGTGGACAAAGATCAGAACTCTTTAACACTGAACATTTAAAGCTCAGTTAAGCTCCACACACCTTGGTTTATAGTTATAAAAACATTATCCCTATCTCAGGTGATTTGGGCTATCCAAGATGTTGACATAGAATGATGAATGTGAAACACAACTTATAGAAGTTTTTTTTTCGTTTACAGCTGAAGACTTTCTTTATTGATAAAATAGAAGATATAATGATGACTACCTGAGACATTCCATTTAGGATTTTAATTGTAGAATTGTAGAATGGTTTGGGTTGGAAGACCTTAATTATCATCTTAGGTCCAAGCTCCCTGCCGTGGACAGAGGTACCTTTCACTAGACCAGGTTGCTCAAAATACTGTCCAACCTGGCCTTGAACTACCAGGGATGAGAAAGGGATATCCTCTGGGCAACCTGTTCCAGGGTCTTATCACTCTCATAATAAAGAATTTCTTCCTAATATCTAATCTAAATCTACCCTCTTTCAGTTTGAAGTAATTATTCCCTGTCTTATCACTACAAGCCCGTGTAAAAAGTCCCTCTCATGTTTTCCTGTAGGCCTCCTTTAGGTACTGTAAGGTTGCTAGAAGGTCTCCCCAGCATTTTCTCCAGGCTGAACAGCTATAATTCTCTCAACCTGTCTCCACAGGAGAGGTGCTGCAGCCCCAGATGAAGCATCATCTTCTTGCCCCTCCTCTGGGCTTGCTCCACTAGGTCCATGTCCCTCTTTTGTTGGGGACCTCAGAGCTGGACACAGTACTCCAGAAGTGGAATCCGGACAGCTGAGTAGAGAGGGTGAATCACCTCTGTTGACCTGTCATGTTTCTTTTGGTGCAGCCCAGGATATGGTTGGATTCCTGGGTGCATATTGCTGGGCCTTATTTGGCTTCTCATACACCAACATCTCCATGACCTTCCCATCAGCATTGTTCTCAGTATATTCTCTCAGTCTCTGAATCCATGGTCTCAATCAAGACATTTGAGTACAGAAATTCACATACATACAGCAGAAGCTGTATGTGTGGAATTATAGAGCTACCCAACATTATCCTCTGGGGTGGCTGTTGTAACATGAGTGGAATACTCAATAGCAAGACTGAGACAAGACAATTCTATTAACTCATACTTAAGATGACTGGCTGGTGAAGTCCTAGATCACTGTAGGAGTTACTGAGTAAAGAAATAGCTGTGCACAGGCAGAGCCCTGTTATCAACCTCCATCAGAATTACAACTGGACTGTAAATGTGCAAAATCTCTTCTGCTATCTCCCTGTGTTATGACTATTATACTGGCAACAAGTAACCTTAAGAAACTTGCAGTGCATGTCATGCAGAACTGTAAGAACTGAAAAGACAGCTAAGAAATAGAGTCCCTTGAATTTATAGTGCAAGATCAGAATTCGGTCAGCATCACCACTCTGACGAGTGAGCTCATGGAAATTCAGAGTAACTACATTTTTCTCTTAACTTGGCAATGAATGATTGCTACTAACTTCTAAAATGTTCCAAATATATCTGCTTTCAGAAATCAAACAGACTGAGAAAAAGCAATCTATGATTATGAGTTCTACATATGAGAGAAATCCATAGAACAAATATAATAATTACACTTGAGATAAGAAAAATAAAGAAGAGAAAAGTAAGATATATGAATTTGGGAGGTAAAGAGACAATGGCATGGAACAAAAAAATGAAATAAAGAAACTGTTGAAGGGTAGGACGGAATATATAATACTCTGAATAAATCTTTTATAGCTACATTAACATATGGTTTGTACCTAAAAAAGAGTTACATTTTGTTTTGACTTTGATCCATATTTTTTCCTAAATACAACTAAAACAGTTAAACAAGATGAAACTCGAATAATGAGAGTGAAAAATGCCTCCAGACTCTTGTCGCAGTGAGACCAGAATCAAAGAGAAATCAAATCAGCAGCTTCAAAGTGCTTACAGTTTTCTGCTTGGACATTCTAGGCAGGTCGAGGCACAGACAGAACAAGTTGTATTTCCAGTTACAATAGGGGTAAGAGGTACTTGAATGATCAGTCTTCCACCTTCTTCAGTTCTTCTGCGATTAAGTTACATACCACCCTCTTTAAAAGGAGATTTTGTTGCATAACATTTGCTAACAGATGGAAGCATTTTTATGAAAAATCTGTAATTCTGGAAGCTAGGCAAGGGAGGTACTTCATTCTTAGGTTTCCCTCATCTTCCCCCTCAGGGTGTCTGTTGAAAGATATTTTTGTCCCAGTTAGGAAGTACATAATAAAACAATAGAATTATACAGATAAAATGAAACTGAAAGAAGTGCAAACTAGGCAAGGTTTGAGATGAGCCCCCCAAAGGCTTGTCTGACCTCCAAGCTGTATTTTCAAGTATTAAGCTCAATAAAATAAACAAAACCCCTTCTTACTGTGTGTGGCATATTCTAGTTTCTGTCAGAAGGCCCTGGGCAGTCTGACCTAGCACTAGCTCTGCTCAATGCAGCAGGTAGTCAGTATGCTGGAGGGCAGGAGCGTTATTTAGGGGGTTCTCAACAGGCTATGGAAATGGGCTGTTGAGAAAATCAGCAAAGTCAGATAGAAAGTTTTGCTCCTGGTGCAGGATTACAACATGTAAAATTTAAAGCTAGAGGCTCAAATTGTCTAGAAAGCAGCTTTGCAGAAAAGAAACAGAGGGCCACTATGAATAAAGTGGTGAATGTGAGTCAGCAGAGAGCACTAGCAATGAAAAAATCCATCACATATTCATCTGCATTTTTAAGGCTGGAGCTAGCAGGTCAAGGAAAACAATTTTGCTTCTCTGTGTGATATTTGTTAGGTGGCATCTGTAGTGCTATGTTTAGTTTGGAGTCCTCAGTACAGAAAAAAAAAAAAAAAAACATGGACAAACTAGAGTATATGCAGCAGACAGATCCTAAGATGGTCAAGGAGTAGAGTACATAACGTAAGAATTTAGGAAAGTATACTTTCTCAACTTGATAAAGAAGGCTCAAGGGCTGTTGTCAGTAAATGGGAAGGTATTAGACTAACTATTCTTCTTAGAATAAGAAAATAAAGTTGGACTCTTCCTGTAAGTGTGCAGTGAACAGGAAATAGTAGCAGTTACAATTTGCAGCAAGGATGGTTCTGGTTAGATATGACAAAATTCTTCAGAGGGAATGTAGTTAAAGCATAAGAAGGGCTGTTCTGAGATAAGGATCAGTCTCCATTTCAGAGATCTTGGGAGTTTCCCAGAAGATGGCTCTAAGCCACTTGCCCTGGTGTTAGACTCACTTTAAGCAGAAGGTTGAACCACGTGTCATTCAAAGGTTCCACTCAAGCTAAACTGTTCTATGAAGATGTGATTCTATGATTACATTTAATCCAGATATCCTTGTATTGTATTTGAATAACATGATTGTTTTATCATGTTTTAATCTTTCTGGATAGGACTTCTCTCATCCCGTGGTTGATCTGCAAATTTTATGTGTTGGCATCTGAAGAGTTATAGAGACGATTTTCCCAGCCTAGGTAAATAGTTCTATAAAATAATTCATTAAATATCAGATTTTGTTATCAAGTGCCTTATTATGAAAGCAGATAAACAGACTTATCAAATAGAATAGATTGTTACTGGTACTTGAGTCTTCATAAAGGCATATAATGGTTTAGCGTAATATTGTTACTAATTATGTAATTAGCGGCTTCACTGTTCTCCAAACAACAGACATGGTCATGTTTGCAAAGAAAGAAAGAAAAGAAAACTCACAAAATGAAAGGTCTCTACCAATCCATCATAGGTGAAAAATGTCACGAACGTTGAAGGTGGATAGGGAGGGGAAACCCCAGGCAAGAGGCTTTTCCTTTAACCCCTTGCTCCGGTGGGAAGCGGTGCTCCCTCCCTTCCCCCTACCCACATGGAGCCCCATGGCCCCCAGAGAGACCACAGTACACCAGCTGGTAAGCAGGGAGAGCAGGCAGTGCCAGAGCTTTATTGTTCTGGTCACTGTTTAAATAGCTCTTGGGGGGATTACAGTGTAACTAGAGTGGGAGTCCAGGAGGTCTTACAAACCAACCAATTACAAGAAAGGGTTAACAACCAATAGATGAGCTTCCAGTTATCTCTTAGACATTCCAAAGATACAGGTAAGAGTGAGGAACCTTGGGAAGGAGAAGGGTTTATACAAAGAGTTACACAGCCATTGTGGGAGCATATTCACTTTAACAACATTAAAACTTCTGCATTCTTCTATTTACTGCAACAGAAAAAAACCTTCATTTAATGATCATTTCAACACTGAGCATGTTAGGAAAGCACATTAACCATATATTTCAGAAACAGCATTTAACACAGTATCTTAGAATGTTTGCCCAGCAGATGTAGTGTGTTAGATACAGTTGTAGCAAATTCTTGATATGCTGAAAGAAAGGACAGCTGGATTTAGAAACAAAGAAGAGACAAAATGTAGACTACAAGTAATAACTTGTCAAAAAGATGGAAAAAAGATCTGTGATAATTCCTTCAATTAGCTGTTTGAATTGCTGAAACCTGTCATTTATGACAGCTATCATAACATATTTACATTAGTTATGATAATAGAGAGGAAATTTTAAAAAATGCCATTTTCCTGCCATTTACCAGAAGGAATTATGTGACTAAGGTGACTCAGATTCCTAATTTGAAGACCACCATGGCCACCATCAACATGTGAGAAGATTTGACTATAAATGAGTTTATTTTTCTACAGGAGCACGATTCATATTGTTTTTAAATATGCAGAATACTCTTTGAGCTCTCTGACCAGTTGATACAGTTTTTAATGACAATCAAAAAAAGAAAGGTGTGTTGCCTTTCATAGTTGAATTTGCCCAATCATCTTCAAAGTATGTATGCTTTGTCAGCCATACTGAAAAATAATCATCCAAATGTCACACATATTTTTGGTATTATAGTGACAATCTCAAACTTCACTTCTTTGCTGGTAGATTTATTTTCTGTTTCCTAAGCAATTTGCATTTTCATTGGCCATTTTTCCACCAGCTGGGGATACCTAAACATGTGTACATTGTTTTGATGGTTGCCTTGACAATACCTTACAAAAATTTATAAGAGTGTGTCTGATTTTTGCTTTATTGGACAGAATTTTTTTTCCTAAGGGTTCATTTTTTTATTATTTTGCTAATATTCACTCCTTTCTAATGTGTGTTTTCAATTTGCACTCTTCTTTCCAGATGAGTTGCTTTGAAGTTACTTTTTTTAAAATATGTTTTGTTGAGTTTTGGTCATTCTGTGATAGTGAAGTGACTCAGTTCATTCAGTTTAGAATATCCAACTGTGAAAAAAATATACATGCCAGTGTGCATTGGAATATCATAAGAAAGGCATTTCTGATTTAAAAAAATGTTTGTGTAATAGAATTTCCAGGTTTTATCACTTGTAGTAAAGTTAGTTTCAAATATATGATGTTTCATTATCTCTCCCTATAATGCCCTAGAAATTAATTATTTAGGAAAAAATGCATCTTGGATTTAGTATTTTTAGTTTCATTTTAATCTTATCAATAAAGGTCCCAACTCTCTTCCTAATTTTTTGTTTACTTTGAAGGAGTCTTTGGCACAATTATAACAATTCCAGATATTTTAAAAAACAGAGTAAATGGAAGCTGACATGAGTAACTACAGGCTGAATCCTTTTCTAAATTAAGACATCAGTTTAACACTACTTATACAACTAGGTTTAAATTAGATTGTTATCGTAGAAAAATAAGTCTGTGAAGTGCAATAACTAACCTGCAGAGAGCAAACTCAATTAAGACACATTTCAGAACAACCTGCATCTGAATAAGGCATTAGCTAACACAGGGAACCTTGGGCCTTTCCAGAACTCGAATTCCTTCTCCAGTGACTCCCCAGTGGTTTAAGGGAGACAGGAAGAGGAAGAGACTTTTTCCAGAGCTATCACATATGATTAGCTGAGGGTATCTGTGGGAAAACCAAAACAAAACACTAAACCACCAACCAAAACTAACAAAAACCCAACCAAATAACCAATAACAAAACCCTCCAACAAAATCAAAAATAAAAAGAACCAACAACAATGAATTGTGAAAAAAGCCAGTCTCCTCGTCAGACAATCAACAACCATAATGTTGACTGGATTGAATGTTATGAGCGTGCTGACAGAAGCACATCCATTAGATATCTTGAAAATGTCCATAATCAGAATAAAACTGAGGTGATCTGTAGGAACTTAGGAAAAGATAAGGATCTGTGAGCACTGGGTACTGAATTGTCTAGCTATCAGATGAGCTGGCAGATGAGACAACTTCTAGAAGAAAAAGAAATCAATTGGGAGGAAGAGTGATAAAAGGTAATTTTTGGTTAAAGTAGGACTGATAGAAGAAAACAAATGCAATTATTCTGTGGCACAGAAATAGAATTAACTTAGAATTTATTTTCGACTTGCAGAGGTGACAAAACCTTGAAAATGCTACCTCTTCCAAAAGTTGCACAGCTGAGATGCTCCACCATCACTCCTTTTAAGAATATAATATCATTATAAGAAGGCTGCCAGGAGAAAAATGCCAAAAAAGCTTATATTTAAGACACATTTATAGAAGCAAATATCAATGAAAAAAAATTGTGGAAGCTGAATTAAATATAACTTTATCATTATAAAAGTTGTGTTCTAACTTAAAAACATGCCAAATAATTTTTTTAAAATGTAATAGAACAACTAGAATATGCTTAATATTCATTCCTTCTCCGGAAGAATGTAATTTGATGAGAATTCAACTGAATAGATTTCTCTTTTCTTTATCTTTTTTTTTTTTTTTTTTTTTTTTTTTTTTTTTTTTTTTTTTTTTTTTTTTTTTAACTGTGACAGTTAAAATGGCTAACATCATCATAATAGTAGAAATAAAACTTCTCCCCTCTTTCAACAATTAAGCAACTGGAATAAACTGAAATATTCAAAGTGACTGAATCTTTTCTGCCCCCCAACAACAGTATTGACAAAATACTTCTGCATTTTCAGAGATGAAGTTCATTTGAGCACTGTTGAACTCTTTTGTACATCATCTATCTCAACAAAAAACAATTCTCTTTATTATGCTATCTGACCAGCAGTACGCTTACAGATGGGCTTCTTTCAAGGTGGTGAATTTTCCTTTCTCATATGATGGGTGAAGCTTGATCATCATAATAAGTAGGAGTATGTAACAGTGAGAAAACAAGTAAATACAAAGAAATGTATTCCAAATTATTATGGCAGCTTCAACTAGGAAAAAAAAAACTATCTGAATACTCCGTTTGTGAAGAGATAGAGGGCTTTTATTGTTAGCACAGAAATTACTCTTAGAAAGTTAACACTTTTTAAAAGAAAAGCGAGTTTTATTGTAATCATAACTTTCTGTCTAAATAATGTACATGAAATATTTTTATGACAATATTTTTTATACAAACATTAGTTATGAGTTTTACTGTACCTCACAGTGAACCTTACTCTTGAGTTACAAAACCTTCATGGTATACTGCACTATATATTCACTATGGAATATCTGTTTTAACAAGGGCATGACAGTATAAGGTTTTTGCTGTCTATTACAATAAGTTAATGATTGTAGACACAATTAGAAGAGCATATTAGCAACAAACCTTTGCTTTTGTTTAAAATTTAGCTTTAAAGCACATGAAAGGTTAAATTAGGGCTGTTAAATCTCTACCCAGCAGACAAATAAGATGGCAATACAACTTCTCCTGTTGGACCAAGCCAGTCATACCATATAGAGTTCTCATATTAAATTCTATGGGTGAAGTATTTTATAAAAATGCTAATTAAGGTTTAGCAAAATCTGGTTTGCTCTGCATTTACTTTTAAAAAATGTCTGTTCAGCATGGAAAAGTAGGAACATGGCAGATGTTGTGGAAAAATCAGCATCTATTGAGGGTTTCAAGTGTCCTAAAAAAGACTTACTGCCTTTCTGAATAAGATCAAAAGAAGAGAATTTTTTTTTAAGAAGGGAAAAAGAAAGTCATTTTAGTGAACAGAAAATCAAATAGCATATGCATCTATTTTTTCAGCAATCAGCTACTCTAAGTGACGTGCATTTTGTTCTGATAGTAATAGTTTAAAGATTTATTGTACTTTACTGTTTTTAACTATAAGAATAAAAGCAAAGTGTAAGGAGAAAAAAACCCTACTGATTCTGACAAACAGATTGATGCTGACAAGTAACATTATGTAGGACTAACAACAAACGTGAGGGGGAAAAATAGACTAAATTTTTAGGCATTAGAGGAGGGAATTGTAAACTCTCTATGTTTACAGAATAAATGGATTTACAGGTAACTGCATAAAAATACTTTTATGAAAGATCCCCATGGTTCCAATCACGGCATTTCTCAGTTCCAGATCTGTTTTCAGGGATCTAAAAGATCCACTGATTTCAAAAGAACTCCCAAAATAGAAGATGAGTCAGGAAAAAAATATCAAGTATGCAATCCAACACTATTTCAAGTTAAAAATTAAAGGTTGAAAAATTTTTAGCATAACCTAAGATGTTGTCAAATGGACAGTAACACACCACAGGGTTTGTTTTGTCTTTTTTTTAACATATACAAACATTTGGAGTAAATTCAATAATATTTCCATAAATTATGGTAAAACTCTAGTCTTGTAGGAGTTAACAATTTACTTCTCAAAAGTCACTAATTTCTGCAAGAGATTTGGAAAAAAGGATGGCATATTCCAGGCTTTTTTTTTGTGAAGTACTTAATTTTATTCTGAAAAAAGCCTTCATTATTACATAAATGAACGATTACTCCTCCACTAGATTAGACATACATATTTGAGTCACTTGAATTGCAGAGACACATTCTCTTGAAAATTTTCCTGTCTTGGCCTGGCTTAGGTACACCCCAGCTAGTGCTATTTCCAAGATATCACCATTCTGTGATGGTGAAGATGAGAGGTAATCTTCCATGCTTTTAGAGTTCCACTTTCTAGCCAGCAGTTTTACTCCCTAGTTACTCATATATGACTGAACCCCAAGACTTATGTGAGTGAGGAACTTGTCTGGGTGCAAGGATAGAAGAAAAAATCCCAGTGTTTCCAGTTCAGCATTTGCATAATGCTTTGTTCTCTGACAGCATTTGCACAATGCTTTGTTCTCTACCAAGGTCTTGAATTATTAGAGAGATGGGAATTAACAAGTGAAGCATAAATGGTTGAAGAAAAAGGGAGATCTGCTTCCACTTACAAAATCCTTCAAATCCTATCTTCCTTTGATTTAAACTTATAATTATATGCAATTCATAGTGATGTCATGATGCTTTCATTTTTATTCTGTTTTGTAAAATCAGTATTGGAAGTCAAATATAGTTACCAACAGAAAAGGGAAAGAGCCCCTCACTATGTTGTTCGATATTATGATTTTAAGGGGTTTGCAATGTCTTATTTCTATATTAGGTAGAGATCCAGAAATTTACATTCCGTACCACACACAATAAGACATGGAAGATCTTATGTCTAAATGGAAAGGAATGACATGGTTGAAAACTATATAAACTGTAAAAATGTTTTAGTGCTTATTTCAGATCTCAGGATGATGAGACTTTAACTTTTAATTGGGTGCATTTTCTTCTCTGAGTATTTCCTACATAAAGATATCTGATGGTCTTGGTATATTTTTCATTTATGTGTTTTACTCAAGGAAAAAAAAGATATCTTGTTGTCAACTGGCTTCAATTTATGAAATATTATTTTAGGTGAACAACTTATTTGAATCGGCATTTGGTTTCGTTGGACAGTCTTCCTTTACAGACTGTGGAGAGTAGGAAACCCTTCTATTCTATTGTGCCATCCCTACAATAAATATGTAAAGCGAAAAACTCTGGTCTGGGGAATCCTGCTTTTGTCTTATGTAAGCCTAGTGGCTGAGATACAAAAGAAGAGTTTCAGAGTTCAAAAATGTTGAAGAGCCGGGGAGGGACAGCACTGTGCTGTAAACCAGTAGGGAGAGAACAAAGTTGTTCAAATAGCTTTTTCATAAGAGCCAGTTGAGTTACGTTGAAAACATTTTACATGAAAATTTGGATATGTCTATGCAGGAGAAATCCTGCAAATCCAGAGTGCAAAAATGTGAAGACTGTTTTGTAGAAAACATTTTATGTATTTATAAAGAAAACATTTGCTTCTTTCAAGCTAAATACCAGAATACTAAAACCTAAGTGCTACTCCTTGGGTTGAAGAGCAATCATTTTAACACTACTTATCAGTAGCAGACTTCAAGACACTTTTCTACCTAGCAAGACACCTGACAGAGCTCTGTGATTTGGCAACTGCGATAGCTTTACTGAAAAATGTAAAAATTAGGAAACTGTCCAAGGAAACTATATATCACGAATTAAATTTTCATCTGATTTTTATTTTATATCAGAAATTACTTACATGGTTATCACATGGTTATTCTGTTTATTTTCTTTCTTACTCTCAATTTTTTCTTTACCTCAACAAAGTGCATTTTTTAGTTCTTTGTCTGTAAATCCCGACTTATAAAATACCGAGTATCAAGAGAGTTTATTTTGCTCAATTGCTCAGAGGTTTCTGAGCAATGTCTTGAGCCAGTATTCATTAGTAACCCTAGAAATCAACCTGCCTTTTGTAGATACCACTCATGCCTTGGATAAAGAATTTCATATCTAGAAAATTAGTTCTAGTAGTAGATTTTTTGTACTGTATAAATCTAAAATGAGGTGAAGTAAAATGCTGGGAAACAACTGAGATACTGATAAGGGCATGCTCCAAGCAGCTACTTGGCAGTATGATCACAGATCAGAGTCCTGTGGAGCATGGTGATGTATTTTAATAAATAAGTGTAGACATGGTCTAAATGCCCAGAAGATGTTGATAAAATCTGGTTCAGATAGCAATCAAAGAATGCCTTTGGCACTGTATGACAAAAAATTGCATTGATAGTACAGCAAAGGAGGACAGTGTTCCTTGTTTGTTCCTGATATGTGTGAGGGAAGAAAACATAAAAATATGTATATGAAAAAATAGAAGGAGAATACAAAATATTAGTCACAAAACTAAAAAGATTTAATAGTTTGTCCTTTTCATTCAAAAAATACTGCAGACTTTTGCATAAATAGCTACAAAAGCATCTGTTTCTGAAAAAATTGTCTAAGCCTACTTAATACGGTAAAAAATGTCTACAGCAGCTATTTTGACAGGTTTGTTGCCAAGTGATGTGGACACTAGGAATCAAATATTCCACTAAAATGTAACTTCAAGAGGAGTGAACTGGATATCTGATTCCTCAGGAAGCTATCATAGACTTTGTTTATAAAAAACTTTCATAGTTTTTTGCTTATTAGGACACACATTAAGTCAAAAGTCAGGGTTTCTATAAAGCAAATAGGACCATATTTATGAAAAGCAACTTTTATTCTATTCCTTGGTGAAATGCAAAGTCTGTGTTTGGTTTTGTTGTTTTCTTGGGTTTTGGTGTTTTTGGTATTTTTTTTGAGAAGGGGAGGATTTATGACAGGCACTAATTTATTCTAGATTTCATTGTCTATAATTGCAGTATCTTTGTAGATGCAGGATATTAATATAAGAACTCTGGGGTTTGGATTGAGAATTTCCTGGATGTTGCCTGTAACTGACTCTCAGATGCATCTTTATACAAATGTATTTGTTTATGTTCACGCGTGCACACACTCACACAGAGAAATAGTATGTGGAAACAAGCCAAGGGACCATACCAATCATTACTTTTTGTCAAGGTGCTAAAGTAGTGTCAGGTCACATGTGCAATTGCTTTGTTAAGATAAGCAAAAGTTCTCCTGCTGTATGAGAGCAGGTCTTCAATCTGCGTATACCTCCGTTTCATCTAGCTTTGTGTCAGGAATATATCAGTCACATACCAGCTCCTTTTGTTCTATATTATTACTTAAGGAACTTATTTTTCTACAGAGGAAATGTAGAAATGAGGGTACCTCCCAACAGATCCTAACAAGAGCAATGGACCAGTCCAAAGGCAGACATATTCAGACACAAATGAAGTATGCTAAAATATTGGAGATTTGGTTTGAAGGGTTGTTGCAGTTAATAAACTGGCACAGGTTTTCAGTACATTACAACAGGTCTTTCTTTCTTTCTTTTTTTCTTTGTAATTTTTTTTTTTGCATAAAATATTGAGTAAGTTGTTTATTATGAGGATTTTTCTTTTATATATTTCAGGTTCAGACTTCTGAATATATATGAGTGTGTTATTTGAAAACTGAGATGTGTTTTGCTCTACAAACACGGTTTTGTCATGTATAAGCTTACTTGAAAACAATTCTGATCTGAAAGCATATTAATGAATCCAGGATACAAAAAATACATACACAACCTTCAAGGCTGAGCAAAATCTAGTACCTCTAACTTCTAGGGATAGCTTCTGACATAGTCTGAAAGGTCACTAAAAATATTGGTGAGATGGACTAATAAGACACCATCAAAATGCATTATTCAAGACACAATAGATCGATGAAAGTAGAATCCTATCACACTGCAGCATCTTGCCACTATTAAATCCATTCCTTCTTAACTTTCAAATTCCCAAACAGAATGGAAATTTTTAAGTCTCTTTTTTTGCTTATTTTTTATTGATTTGATTTTAAATTTTTGCACTGTACTGTATTTATTTGACTAATTTAAAACACATTTTAAGGTTTCTTTCTCCTTTCAGAACATGGCCAGATGTGCTAAGATAAAAGAAAATGTGTCTTTAAATCCATACAAGTCCCTTTTATACCCATATGTCTAACAACATGTAGCAGTAAAACTCAAAGGAAAATCCAAATCATGAGCAAAAAAATCCCAAATGCTGCAATGAAGAGTGTTATGGACAATTCCAGGGTCTTATTTCTTCACAAAGACATTCAACAGACAAGCACTCCTAATAGGAATCTTTTGCAGTGCTGCCTGTAGATTGATTTTTGCTGTTGTAAAATAATAGGATAAATGCATATGAAAATGGCAAAGATATTAAGGAAGTATCAGAAAGTGATATGTATATATATTTAAAACCGTAATACCTATGATACTTTATAGGTATTACGGTTTTAAATGTCTACACATCACACTGATTTTCAATTAAAAAGGTTGAAAAATTTTGTGATTTAAAAGCCTGAAAAATTTATTATTTTTTAAAAATCATATTATTTTTCTTATTTACACTTACATAGGTGTAATTATGTAAAACATTATGCAGCAAAAAAAATGCTGTTTATTAATTGAAAAAATAGGTCAGATTTGTGATATTAATTATTTTAATTTTCAGACAGGGCTTAGTTAATGATTTCTATTCTGGAAAATCACAATCACGTCTGTCAAGAGAGAAAAATATAGGGTTTTTTTTTCCTAAAAACAAAACTATAATATTTTCTTAAATATTATTTAATGAGTTCTATATCAAATGTTGGATATTCTATAGATGTCAAAATTTATCATAATTCAAAAGAACTTTTTTTCAGTAAGACATATAGATGTTTCAAAATGAAAAACAGTTAATGATAAAAGCTATAAAAAAAATAAGACAGCAAGAACAACACCACCAATAACAATGATGATGATAATAATAATAATGATGATGATAATAATATACACTGAGAAAAATATTAAGACACTGGTGCTTTTCAGCTGCCAGTGGTGGGACTATTAATTTCCAAGTACAATAGGCAACTTTCCTGAAAAACTAATGATACAGTCTGGCTGCTAATGATCTTAATAGAATGAGAAATGAATTCCAGCTTTTCAATTGCTAAAAGACACAAAATCTATCAGGACCAAATTGTCTACAATGTTCTCAGCTGTAGTTATATGACATATTTGTGTATAAGATTCTTTAAGAAACCTGTTTGAGTCACTGCAATTTTAATTTAAGTAATTTTTTGGAAACAACTATACAAAAGGATCTTGGTATTAAAAAAATATTTTCAATTAAAGTATTAACTAAATGGATATTTAAATCTGCTTTACTTTGTGTGAGTTCGTGATCTGGAAATATATTCTTTTTAATGTCATCATACTTCTGCTGATCTCTTTAACATACACTGATAGCAGCTGAGAATAAAATTTTGTATTTAGACTGCAGATTGACTTGAAAAAATTTTTTTCTGGACTGAGTCTGTGGAAAATCATGAATTAATAAAATACTAATCATTCATAGTCCTTAACAAGATACATTGCAATAAGAACTAGTACAGGGATAGACAGTATATTTTACTTCCAAAAATGAATTAACTCAGTGAAATTAAAAATTGCACTTATTAACTTAGATGTTAACTTAAAAATACTGAAACTAAAATCTAAAATGAACCTACAAATTACCTCAGATTACACAAAAGAGCCATAAACCATTTTGCATCTGTTATGTATTAATTTACACATCCAATTCATAGGGAAATTATCATTGCTAAACCCAATGTTTGGGCTTTGAAGGAACATTGAAATTGCACACTAAGGAGAGTATGAGTTGGGCAAGATGTATCTGTAACAATTATTGGCAGAAATTTCAGGTCTTATGGTTTGGGGTTTTTTATGCCTCTGTCAGGTAGAAGGTAGACTTTACTCCATTTTTTATTTCTCTTCATTCTGTGGCTGCTAAAAGGCAGACATGATTTCCAAAATGTTATTTTAGGATCTATATACACTGAAAATTATTCTTTATTGTTCTATGCAGATTTCTATACTTTTGATTTATCTAGTTTTGGTAGAGTCAAACTGTATCTGCCAAACAATTTGGTATTTTGGTTTTTTTTTGGAGGGGAGTGTCTTTCAACATCACAGCTGAACATCAACAGCCTTTATACATCCACACTTAACCTACCAACCTCTCATGGTTCTGTGCCTACTGAGAAACAACACTTCTGCAGGTGGGGTGAAACTCTTCCAGCAGAATGTCTGCTAGGAACAATAAAAAGTCGTAGGATTACACATAGTGGTAATGTTACTTCACTTGGGATCATGAACTGAACAGACAAAAAAGAAAAATAAAACCAGCATGGTAACCTAATGACACTAGGATCCCAATGTGATGATCCCATCTGTCCTGGAAGAACAACATTATTGGCTAATCTGGTGGACAGTTAACAAGAACAACTCTCTGAGAGGTCCCATTTCATGTGGTGCTTTTCTTTTGGTATGTTCCATACAAACTTTTTCTATGTGATATTTATTTACTGAGCCTAGGTCAGATACCTGTCTCACATAAAAAACTACTTGTTCTATTAGCTAATTTCAAAGCAGTAACCATTGCAAAATTTCAACTCTAAAGTTTTCAAATTCAGTTTTGATTACAGAAAGAAAACAAATCAGCCATTTAGTAATAGAGTTCATTTATTATTAACAAAAAATGTCTAACTGTTTATTGGAAGGGAGAAATGTCACTTGAAATATTCAAAGACTAAGACTTCAATTTTTCTAAAGCTGAATGCAGAAAGACTTGTTTCCTTAAGTGGTTATAGAATGAAAATAACTCCAAATGTTTGCAAAAATTTCTATTCACTTTAAAAGTAGTTTTACTGCCAGGGATAAGGTTTCTTTGCCTGTGACAATCTTTTTATTTGCTTGAAGAATGGAAAAAAACCATGTCTTAGGGAAATTATGGGAACCTGTAAATAGCAAATAGATTTTTATGGAAGGCTTTGTGTTTGTCTGATTTTCTTTTTTGGTGGTTTTTTTTAAAGCAATAACCATAATAAGTAGTACAATGACCAGTGTACATGTTGACAAATTCTTGATAAATAATTCCTCAAGGGATTTTGAAAAAGTTTTGAAATCTAACGTGGGTAATTATAAAACTGGCAAAAAGCTAGATTTTCTGAAAATATATTTTCAAGAATCAATTCTTAAGGATGGAAGGGATCTTTACTCCTTGTCTTATTGCAACAGCCTCTACTGAAAAGTTTGTCCCCATCTTATAAGTCCTCTTTTAATTACTGGAAAGCTGCTAGAAGCTCATCCTAGAGCTTTTCTGTTCTCCAGGCTGAACAACTCCCTCAGCCTGTTTTCGTAGGAGAATCTTAATCCCTCTCATCATTTGTGTGGCCTTCCTCTGGACTCTCTGCAACAGGTCCACTCCCTTCTAAGGTTGGGAGTCCCAGCACTGGATGCAGCACTCCAAGTGGTGTCTCATGAGAGCAGAGTAGAGAGGGTGAATCACCTCCCTCGACCTGTTGGTCACACTGCTTTTGAAGGAGCCCAGAACACGATCAGCTTTCTGGGCTGCAAGTGTACATTGTCAGGTCATGTTCAGCCTCTCACCTACCAACACATCCAAATCCTTCTTGTTAGGGTTGCTCTCAATCCATTCATCCCCCAACCTGTAATGATACTGGGGGTTGACCCCACCCAGGTGCAGTCACCCTTGACCTTGAACATGAACCCACTTCTCAAGAATGTCCAGGACCCCCTAGATGGCATTCCATCCCTCAGGAATGTAAACCACGCATGTGCTTTGATCCTCCTTTTCTGTTTAACATTTCTGTAGAAACCCATCTTATTACTCTTTACATACTCTTTACATACCAAGTTCAGCTCCAGGCACACCTTGGCCATCCTGACCTCATCCTTACAGAACCAAGCAGCATCTTTATACTCATCCCAGGATACCTGTTCCTGCTTCCATTGCCTATACATTTCCTTCTTGCCCTTCTTTTGACCAGCAGGTCTTTACTCACCCGTGCCAGTCTCTTGCCTTCCGTCATTTCTTACACCTGGGGATCAAGAGCTCTTGCATGCTATATGAAGCGTCCTTAAAGAACTGTTCTGCTTCCTTGTTGCTGGGGGCAGTTTTGCCATGAATCCTATTGACTAACCACTTGAACAGCTGGAACTGAGATTCTTTTATAGGGAACTCAGTCAGGGCACTTGCTGTGGTTACCAAGCCTGTATTTATTCACTGGGAAAATGGAGGGGTGAGAGATATGATATAATTCAGGGCCTAAATCAGAGCTAAGGAGTACAAGAGATAAAATAAAAGCCTACTACTGTTATCTGGATGTTCTTATTCTTTTGAGTATCTCCCAGAGTTGTCATCACATACACATTCATAACTATATGGACACTTTTTTTCATGTTCCTGTCAGATACTTATTTACATTTATATCTCAGATTTATGGGTAGAATTAATCTGCTCTAACCTGAGGATGTGTAGATTAAATGTCTAAGCCTGAGTAGGTCACCTTAGACTTGTCTTATTTTAATATAGAGAAATAAATGTCTTCCTGATGTGACTGATCTTATTTTGTGAGACGGTGACGTAAATTACATGAATGATTCTCTGAAGTGCCTGATTTTACCTCTGACTGTAAAGAAAGTCTAGCATGTTTAAACAGATTCATTAATGTACAATTTTTACATCTAAGACTGAATTGAATCCTTTGCTTAATTGCTTGAGATGAATATGCTCAACACTGTGACTTACTTGATGTGGTATTCTGTTTCACCAATTTTCTGCCCTTCCAAATTAATTTCAATATAAACACTCAGGATAGGATTTACCTTACTGGTAGTTCTTTATCTGTACCTTTCTCTAGAGGAACACTAATATATATGAGCTAGCCACCTTTA
The DNA here is from genome assembly GCF_003031625.1 of Empidonax traillii. Classification (NCBI taxonomy): domain Eukaryota; kingdom Metazoa; phylum Chordata; class Aves; order Passeriformes; family Tyrannidae; genus Empidonax; species Empidonax traillii. The sequence goes on from NW_020955929.1 coordinate 617,970, forward strand.
TTTTTAGTTTGCAATGGGCATCTAATTAGTTTTTGGGGTTTGAAATCCATATGAGCTTGTCATGGTTTATTCCCCAGAAACATTTTTTTTAAATCATATAAAAGTTCCCCCTCATAACTATCTCAGATGTCTTTCCTTAAGATTTCTAAAATGAGACAGTTGATTCTTAACTGTTCTGCTCTCAAAACAAAGAAATTTTCAGCATGTGCAACTGTAAGAAAATTGCAAATTAGTCAGAGGAAATGCTATTCTCACTTAACTAACTGCATCCATATACAAGTGTCCTGGTTTCAGCTGAGGTAGAGTTAATTTCTTCTCAGTAACTGGTATAGTACAGTGGTTTGTTATCAGTATAAGAATATGTTGATAACACACTGATATTTTTCTTCTTATTAAATGTTGTTCTTCCTAAGTCAAGGACTTTGTGTTTTTTGCTCTACTAGTGAGGAATTACACAAACAAAACTGGGAGGGAGCATAACTGGAACAGATGACCTGAACTGACAATGCCCAATATAAAAACTGGGGGACGTACCTGGAAAGGGGTTCAATCTGGGTGCAGGGACTGGGTCTGGCATTGGCCAGAACGTAGAGAGCAATTTCATTGTGCATACCTTGTTTTTCCTTGAGTTTTATTTTTCCCTTTTATTAACATTACTATTATTTACTACTATCACATTTCACTTTTGTTTTAATTATTAAACTGTTCTTATCTCAACCTACAAACTTACTTTTGATTTTTCTCTCCATTCCACTAGGATTAAGAGAGCGAGTGAGCAGATGCATGGCGCTTGGTTGCCAGCTGGGCTTAAACCATGACAAGAAGTTGGCCATCCAGTATAATTACTCCAGGAAAATTCCATCTATTTTCATAGAAAGAAAATAGGCATTTCCAAAGTAGGAAACAACTTGGCAACAACCTTATACTTTTTAGACAGTGAGATTTGTGAGACAATTCCAAAATGGATAAAGAATGCTTTACATTTGCATACAGGTCAATTTGCACATACTGAAGTTCTCATTTGTATTCTCTGTTATCTTGGAAAATGCATATCATCTACAAAGGTTGTTTACCTCTACAAAATAAGAATATGGTTCTTCTCTGTTTTGGAAACCAAATCTAAAGAGAAGTTGCTAAGTTTATGATGCCATTAGCAGACTATGAAAGGTATTTGGCTGATAAAAGATAATTTGGCTGAAGTAGATAAAAAAAACACGGAGGTCTTTCCACCAAAAGACAAACACCTAGCTGATGGTCACTGAGCAGGAATAAGTTTATCTGGTCTTCTTCCCTAATAAGTAGGAAGAGATAATCCTCCTTAGATATTGTTATACCTAATACCAAATTGCTTTTTAAAGTCTCTTTTATCACCTGCAACTAACTACAGAGGGAGTTCATGATAAATAGAATCCCAAATTATGTGTTTTGAATAGGTGGTAAGAATTAAGGAGAAGGAAACAAGGTCAGACAGCAAAGTCAAAGGAATGGAATTTTTGCTTGCAAATATGTGTTTCCAAAGGTGACACTGTTACTGCAGTAAATATATATATCAAGGAAGCTTATAACAAGGAACAATCAAGATGTGATCTATTAACTGAATTTTCTCACTAGAGTCAGATGTTTTTATTTATGAGAGACATTTCTCAAGACAGGGAATTATATTTTCACCTTTATAGCATCAGGAAAATTATATATAATTAATACATATATCTTGTGTGTAGATGTGTATACACAGAAATATGTATATGCATTATTTTGTTGTGTTTTTTATGTTCAATTTGGAAGAAGATGAGTGTATCCTGCAGGAAAAGCTAGATGGTGTAAGCCAGCCTGTCAGTAAGATGCAAAGTAATGACAGGTGACTGTTTTCCTTGGGACTATCTTCCTTCAACTTGATTTACTTATAACAATATTAATTTTTGCCATTTTTTTCACATCATCTCACACAGCTTTACTACCGTGATAGAAGCAGGTGACACCCTGTGTTCTGAATCAGCACAGTAGTTGTACTAGATCAGCAAAACATAAAGGTCTTACTCATCAAGTAAGACCTAAATATTCTTGAGCTATGACAAGCATGTAGACTCAGCAAATACACTTCAAAGAAAATGTAGATGTTAAAAAGGAAACAGTGATCATAGATTCTTTTACAAACACCTTTAGACTACAAAACCTGTCACACTGTGAATTCAAGCAGTTTAAATAGGTTGGAACGATAATTTAGGACTTAAACTAATTATTTTAAAACAACTGATTTTGGTTTTTTTGATTATTTGTTTTTCTTATATTGGGATGAGATTGGTTGAACTCATTTGCTGTTGAATAGATGAAAACTTACATAGGTTTTGTTCTCACAGCTAAGTTATAAATTGCATACCACAGGCACCAGTACATAGTCTGGTATAAAAGCATTTTCTGAATGTTGGAGTATTTCTGAAGTGAAACTGGATCAGTCACAAGAAGAGAAAAGAAGTCACTATTCTTTCCACTATTGTAGAGTACCTAGAATCCCCAAAGTACAAATACTTGCCTGAATCCCTTTGGCAGAGAAGGAAATTGAAATTTTCCATAATCCGAGTCCTCAAACCACTGACCTAAGGGACTGCAGACAAACAGTGTTATCACAGAATCACAAAATATGTCATTATTCATCTTCAGTTACCCCAAATAGTTTCTTCCTTTTTTTTTTTTCTTTTTTTTTCCTTTTCCCCTCCAGACAGAGTAGTTGGTACATTTGTCCTACTTTTAAACATACACAGAAAAAATTTTAACTTAGGAAAAAATACATACAGTTATATACCTCTAAATGCTATACAATTTGAAAAACAAACAAACAAACAAAAAAAAAAGAACAAAAAACCAACAAAACCTCTATCAAGAAAGCACTGAAAATTTCCCCAAGTCCTCAATTTCTGACTCCAACATAAGTCCAACCTTACTATTCATATATACAAAAATTGAGTACAGGGACCTTAACTGTAGCATGGAAGCTCTCTGCAGAACAATCTTATTGTTTTTTTCTTTTCTTTTTTTTTTTTTTTTAATAAAATTATTAACTCTTGTGCTCAGTCTAATATTCACTGGTCCATCTGATAAATTGGCTAGTATGTCTATGTTGATTTGTAAGTAGTAACTTATAGATTAGCATCTGATCTTGGGAAGTGGGCCATATCCATCAATGTGTATGGAATTTTAGAGGGTAGAACTAAAATTTACCGTGTTCTCTTTAACCCTGTGGGCCAAATCAGGAAGTAACTAAACTGACTAAACTAAGAGCTATAAAATATCATTCTTTTACTTAGAATATATATCAACAAAGGATTATTGGCTAAAAATAGATATATTCATTTGATTACTTCAAAAATAAATTTTATTGTTAAAATCAAAATTTAAAATGTCTCTACATTGTTAAATCTCAATATATACTATTTATAATTAAATAACAGTAAATTGTTATGTCATAAAATAATACAACCTTCTAATTCTTTTGTGGGAAATTATAGCACAATAAAATAACTGAGAATAATCTTTTTCTTCATATTATTTGCAGTCAATATAGAAGCAAATATAGACATTCAGTTTCTATTAAGAACTTCAAAACTGTGAAGATGATTCAAAGTTCTTTAATGTTGAAATTTTTCTTCAAAAACAAGTGATCTGTGTAAAAGTTCTATACTATTCTCAAATTAAAAACCTGTGCTCAACAACTACAAAGAAAAAATAAATTCATTCCATAGTTAGCTACAACAATCATGAAACCTTGTAAATGAGGGTGATAGAAATTTTTTTTCAGCTCTGTATACTGAAAAGTCAAAACTAGTTTTATTTCCTCGATGACAAATGTATCAAAGAAATCTTTCTACATGAAGTGACAATTATAGAATTATAACCATAAACAGTTTGTTTAATTTTTTTCATTGATGCTCAAATGTTTATAGTACATAAATAAATTCAACAAGGAAAAAATCTAAAAAAAAAATAAAAAAATAATTGAGACATGTGCGGAATAGTTTATACTATGCATATAAAAAAAGGCCAGTACAGATGATCTGAGGAGTTGGGTAAAATAATCCATGATAGCTGAATACAAAAAAGCCTTGCTGACCTATGAACAAAAGCAACACACAGAATTTAAAAGACTGATGCTTAGTTTTGCAATAGTTCCTGCAAAGAAATCTTTAAATCTAAAAGAGGCTTTCATATTGTCTCTTTCTAGATCTTGATGAAATAACTGTGATAAATAATTTATGTACTGATGATTTTTTAATTTTATTTTTTCATGGGGAATCAAAAACAACTTATCTGATTACTCCACTAAATATATAGACACTATATGGCTATGTCCTGTGAAAAATTCACTTGTTTATTTTTTGATGGCCACAGGATCACAAGCACATGAAGGTTCAGCTTTGTCAAAACAGCTGGAAACTATGGTCACCACTGTTACATAAAATATGACTTTGTTAGTTCAGTATTAACAAAATAAGATCCTAAAAAAGTATAATTGTTCTTTGTTTTCAGAGTAACATTTCGGGTATTATAGCGTGCCCATTTTTATAGAATCATTTGCCTGACAAGCATCGTCCACATGAACTGGCAAATTTCTCCTTTGCTGCTATTCAGCACTTTTGGTCTGTCACTTAGAGACCAGTGTCCAGGGAGTCAGCAAATTTCTCCTAAAGCAAATCCTGTGTTCTTAGGAGAAACTAAATGACAGCTGCTACAATTTCCACAGAAAAGGCAGCTGAGAACTGGTATCGCTTTTTAGTCCTCTCTTGTTGCTCTCCAGTCGGCTTCTTGCACCTACTATACCCCCATAATCATGACAGGAGTGGAAGAAGAGAAAACCTTGTCCATCAAAAAGAAGCTTCTGACTCACCTTCTCACTTAGATAACTTCACTCCCATCCCTTAGGTTGAAATTGCAACTAGAATACAATTGTCTCTTTTCCTAGATAATACACTTGGTTGGCCACTATAAACATGTAAATTCATTACTTGAACTCAGTTAAGCTGCTTCTTCCTCTCCTTTCCCTGCTTTCAGAATGAATTGAAGTGAGAATGGCACTGTGAACTGTGCAGAATGCTATACCAAATTCTCATGAAAATTTTAGTTATGCAGCCCTTTCATAGAATCATAGAATCAGATAGGTTTGAAAGGACCTCTGAGATCATCAAGTCCAACCCTTGATCCACTACCACCATGGTTACTAGACTATGGCACTAAGTGCTACATTCACCTTTCCTCTGTACAGTGGTTCTAAGTAACGTGTTAGGAGGAGAAACATTTTACAGAGCATCAAGTCAGAATCACCTCACTCTTTTGTTTCTTTTAACCTAAGGTGGTTAGTTTCTGTGCTTTTTTTCCTGTATAAAAGAATGAATTCTTGATGTGTTTCCATGAAAGAATATTCAGTCATTCTCACTTTTTCATTATGACCAGAATTTACCCATACACATGAGGAAAGAGAGACTAGTAAGGTTTTGCAGTATATATTTCCTGGAACAACTGTTTCTTTTGTGTTGAACACATTCTTCAGTATGTGCTTATTAGAAGTGGCATGTCTGTTCCTTCATGATGTCAATTCACATCAATGTTTTCCATGTTTACCTCAAAACAGGATTACTAAAAGAAAATAAACACAAACACGTACATTTTATATATATATATATATTTATATATATTATTACTACTAACACATGTAGGGAGATGACAAGGCCGTGCCCTTGTACTTAGCTAACTGAACAGAGCACGAAAAATTTGACAACATGAGCTTAACATATGAAAATGCTGAACAAATTAGAAAATAATAATCTGACAAAACTTTCAGACTGCACTCTGAGAAATTACAGGATTTTGCACGAGGCTAAGGGAAGTGATGTGAGACAGACACACTTCTCAGCTAATTGGAGGGGAGCAATGCGAACCTGCTGGGGACTGGGACCTTGCAAGGCTAGCAGTGCCTCAGTAATCCCATGAGAAATATCAACTTTGGGTGCAGATGCAGCAGACCTGAGACTAAAAGGGAACACTCCAACTAGTTAGTTGGGAGAAAGGAAAAGGAGATGTGGATGAGTGGGGAGCAAAGGTGAAAAAGTGGAGAGGTGGGAAGCTACAGGTGTCTGATAGACTCCCAGTCATTTTTCTTTTCTGCTGAGCTCTGTTCCTAGAGATTTCAGTCTGTCCAACCTTCTTACTGAACTTTACTTCTCACTTCACTCTGTGAGTGTGCTCTAAACTCTGAGACTGGTAGTGAACTTCAGGCCAAATATGGATATAGGAATCAGCAATTGGAGAGACTGAGGTCTCTATCTGAGGTCTCTATCTGTGGTTAGCTGCAGGATAGACCTGAGTTTTGTGTGTATCTGCATATACGTTCTGCTATGAAACTTCAAGTCGGACTAGCCAGTGTGTAGAAGAAGCCTAGGAAAGATCCAGAGCCTGAGTTTCTGAATGAGTTGCAGACCTAGGATTCAGGCACAAGTGTTAAGTGAATTTAAAACCTATGCTAATAATCAAGAGACCTGTGAATGTGGGTATGCTTGTGGGTTAAGGACTATCTATCAACAAAAATCTTCAGCCCTGATCAGCTGAAGGGGAGGAACAGGATTTAGTATTGTCTGTATTCCTGTTGGTTTCTGTGTCTGCATATGTGTCCATGTGCATGCACACAGATCTTTTGGGAACTTTTGTTTACTGGCTGGATCTACTGATGGAAACAGTAGCAGCTACAACTAGGAGACTGGGACTCCCTGGGGAGTGTGAGTATACTAAATTCAGCTCTAGCAGACTGGGAAGGAGGAATTCCCAGCGCCCAGAGAACTACCATATTCAGTTTCTTTAGCAGTGAGGAACAGGGGGAAATTTAGTTTAAGCACTTCGACCGATGTATTCTTCATGCATATTTGTTTTGAGCTGTACCTGAACTGAGCTGAGCTTTACTATGAAATACTACTGCTTATGAAATGCTAAAAATCAAACAAGAACCTTTGCTGAGAAGCTCTGATATGCTGTTTGCATTTCCTGCATTTCTCCTGCTGTGTGCTCCAGGCTCCTTCTTTTGTGAAATTCAGTGTCAATGTTAAGAAACATACTAGATATAGAAGTGAAATTCAAGGACAAGTCCAGGAGAAAACAAATACAATCTAATTTGCTTATAATGCTTAGGTACCCAGCTGCTGCAGCACAGACAGGTATTGAATATGAAATATTTTCTTCTCTCTATGTGTGAGAAGAATTGGTGCTTCAGAATTAAGACCAGAACAGACTTAGTGCTGAATGGATTGCTGCCCTTATCATGCAGTTACATACTGACGTGTAATTACAAATGTTGAGGTCAGGGTTACATTTTAAATTGCTTGTTTAACTCAGGGCTGTAAGACAGTGCGTCTTACAACAGAATCTGTGGACCTGAAACCTCTCCTAAAGGCAAATGCTTACAAGCTTTCCTCTGTATATGAGTAGGTGTACTTTTAAATTTTTTCTTTGGAAATTTACCCAAGTGAATAGGAGTTATTCAAATGCTTGTCAGTCTTTTAATACTATTGGACCATGAATGAAACTTGCATCTGAAAATACTTGTTTCAATACCTCTCTGATCACAATGACATTCAAACCAATTCTAGATATTTCAACAGCTGTTTTGGAATACAACTTGGTAGAAACATTTGTTATGTAAAAATATTTTCTATACCTCTTATTGCAACTATAATATTGTAACTATAGGAACCTAAGGACCAGGGTGGAGGGGCTGGAAGGTGAGACGGTATAGCATTCCATTCCCACAGGAAATGGCACGAATAAAGTTCTGTCTCCTGTGTGTGTATGTGAACATATGAAACAAAAGAGAAAGAAGGAATTTAAAGACTGCATCTAATCAAAGAACCACAATATGACTATGGTGCAAGACGCGGAGGAATAGCTTCAACAATTGAAGTACTGGATGGATTCAAGCTCTTCAAAAAGCATAACAGAGAAAGGACACAAATTCTTGTACCCTCTGTGAAGGAGTAGCTTTAGTGTACATTTATATTTCTAAGAGATGGGTGATAATTTATCACTCAGGATCAGAGATTAGGTTAGCAGTGGAGGAGAGATTGTGGTGGACACATTCTGGAGATCATATTGTTGTGTTATGTGATAAAATGTTGTCTGCACAATAAGAAGGATTAATCTGGACATCGCTCAAACAGATGGGGAAGGATGGACTGCACCTAGAAGAGCTGGCTAATGTCTTTGTGAAGCAGATCTATACCATCTTTGAAAGATTTGACAATCACAGAATTCCTTCATAATGTGAAGAATGCAAATGTCACACCTTTCTTCAAAGAGTATGCATGGAATTAAAAGCAGGTCAGGCTAATCATAGTCCTTGGGGGAGTAATGGACCAAATCCTTGGACCACATGGACAGTTGGGCCATGTTCAGGTATGTGGAGAACAAAAAGTGACAGGGAATGCCCAGCATTCATTTACCAATGTGTGTGTCCAACAGGTTTGTCTTCTATGATGAAATGACTGACCATGAACAGGAGAGAAAATATGTTTTTTACTTCAACTCTAACAGTGTTTTCAGTGTGTTCTCCCACAGTACTCTTTTAGTGTAATTGGTGAGTTATTGCCTAGATGGGTAGATGGAAATAAATGTTGAATG
>NW_020955929.1:628250-676363 GCF_003031625.1 Empidonax traillii
CCCTCTGAGATATTCAAAACAACTGCACAAAGTACTGAGCATTGTAAGGTAACTTTGAAGTTAGCATTGCTTTAAGCAGGAGGTAAAAACAGATTACTTGCAGTCCCTTCCAACCCTAATTATTCTCTTATTCTCTGTTTGTATTAACGTTGGCACATCACAAAAAGAAAGATTTAAATATGCAACCAAAAAGGGTATAAGAACAGTTATGACTATACTGTTTCTTAATTTCATATTAAAGAGCGAAAATAGACTACTGTTTCAAGAATCCTTTAAACAGTTTTTAGAGCAAGACCTGTTACAAGTTTTCTAAATGAGTAGTCTGTATTAAACTCACTCAAACTCAGATTATAGTACATCTACCACTATTATTCTGACCAAAACACATGGAAACTGTTTCTTCATTGTTCCATTTGAGATACTCATATATGATTTTATGATCTTACACAAGATAATGAGGTGGCTCATCTCTAATTTTGTCATATCTAATGCAAAATAACAAGAAATTCTCAAAATTCTTAACACTGAAAAGCTACCACCAAGAATGAGAACTCTGAGACGAAAATGCTTTGCTGTGAACAGAATGGTAGCAGGTACATAAATCCATATCTTTTATATTCCATTTGCAATGACTAAGGACTATGAGATTTTTTTTTTTTAAACTTTTCTAGCCAATTTTCTTTGACTCTAATTTTTAGGTGGTCTAAGACATCTGAAGATGCTTTTTGATTTGTATACTGAGAAACTCTCTTTCAGACAGATAGAACTTTCACATGACAGCACAGTAACTATGAAGAAATGCAGGGGTTAAGTAGGCTTTATGTACCATTGATAGGAACTTAGTTATTGAATCTTAATGGTGTTTAAGACCATTTTAGCTTCTCATAGTGGCCTAAGAGTATATACAAATTCATAGAAAACTTGGGTTATGATCTACCTGTGTTCTGGACTCTTTTTACCAGTAAGAAAGTGGCTAAATTGTTCCTTGTGAGGTGAATTTGTTGGTAAATATCTCTTCCCACAAGAAAAAAACGGTCACCTAAAAATATCAACCATCTGTTGAAAGATATATAAAAAGTCTATATGTTTGTCCTAATTGCCTATTTAAAATGACTGAAATAATCCTCCCAACCATCCCTTCCTATTATCCAGGATTATGAATAAACCTTTAAACAAATTTACAATCTTTTAAAGGCCTGATTCTCAGCTGGTATAAATTAGCATATGAAATGTGCAAATTGACAAACCTCTGGTGTTAGTAAAGCTGAGAACTAACTAAGAAACTTTCCAATATTCCAGTGAAAACTCCTCAGTAGTTTGCTTAAAATGTTGTATTACTTACAGGATGGATTATAGGAATACAAATGTGTTTCCCTATGGAGGTAAAAATGGTTGATATTTCTTGTCTCAGTAGATCTCTGATAAATTTCCATAGGGCTTTCCTATACAGAATTTCATACTGCTAAGTATGCGATCTTTATGTCTATTTACATAATAGACCATAACAGCCATGATTTTAAACCCAGATTATTTTATTTGATTAAAAGTAATTAGAAAAAAATTTAGTTGTGTTTATTTACCTCTGTGACGATTCTTTTGCTGTGAGCACAAATGATGCAAAATTCTGACTAGATATGTTGCTTTTTTAATGCTTCTAACAGTGTCAGTGTTAGAAAGTTTAATTTCTAGCACTTTTAGTTATACTGTACTGCACTGGTACTGCTTATCTTTTCCCTTTTTTTTTTTTTTTTTTTTAACTGAGTTTCATACTTTGTATGTAAAAGTTTAACAGGTTGAACCTCCTTCATGTCCATAAGATACAACATCATCCTTTCCAGTGACATTCTGAAACATACAGAGTTATGTAAGTATTTTGGGACGCCTATAGTCACAGAAGAAGGATACAATGACTTTGTACTCTTTAAGGTGGAAAGTGTGTCTTTTCTACAAGCAGAATTGCAGAGTGGAAAATCAAGAAACATAATATACAGGAAACTTGATTCTTCTCTCAGGACCACACTGTAACTCACTATGGAAGAAAAGATGGAGACATTTGCTTATAGCACTGCTTGCCTTGGTTGGGTTGTTTGAGACCAAATACTTGAAGAGTTTTTAAAAAGTTTTATAATTTATAGTGTTCTGATGGAAGTATGTGCCTGATACTGTAAAGTCATTCGACTCGTATTAAGGTTTTCATTTATTCCAAATGACAGATCTGGAAAGACACATATGTTGTTTCTTGCTTATAAGGTATTTGGTAGCTGTCAGAAAATTTTGAGAAACAAGACCCTACCAAAAAAGAATCAAAACATGAGGTTTCATTTAAAGACATTTTTAAAGAGATTGCAAAAAGGCAATAGTCCCTTAAGTAGAAGCAGTGTATAGGACAATTACATTCTGAGGATTAGTAAGCAAAATAAATGCAGAGAAATAATTACTGGAATCTGTCATATTTGCATAATCTTTCCTACATATTTTATGCATAATCTAAATAATGTTTCATTTTAATAAACTAATGGTGAGTTAGGAAAAATGCTTAATAATTTTTCAGCTTCATGGCTGCATGTATCGGGTACGGATGGGATGGATTTAATTTCTCCCACAGCACCATTCATAGTGCTGTTCTGTGTTCGTAGTCAGAAGAGTGTTGATAACACACCAGTGTCTTGGCTGTACCGCATCAGTTCTGTTTCTCTAACCCTTTCCTTCTCTCAAAAGGCCTGTAGTCTGTGGGTGTGCAAGAGGCTGGGAGGGGTACGATCAGGACAGCTAACCCAGGCTGGCCAAAGGCATATTCCATACCATAGTGCTCAGGAATAAAAGCTGAGAGAAAGGAGAAGGGGAGGGATATCAATTATTAAAGTATTCTCTTTACAGAGCAACCTATTTCCCAGGAAGGCTCTGGATGTCACCTGCAGATGGAAAGTGGATGATAAATATTTTTTGCCTTTATTTGCTTTTATGTGCGTCCTTTGCTTTTATTTATTAAACTGTCTCTGTCTTGACCCATGAGCTTTTTGTCTTACTTTCTTCCCCTGTCCCACTAAAGAGAGGAAGTGACAGAATGGCGTGGGGGTAAGCCAAGGTCACTCCATCCCGTTAAGACTTCCAGCTTTCAGGTATTTGTGGAGATTATTATTTTCATATAAAATATTTTATATTTCCATTTTCTTCTGGAGTTGAAAAACAGAGAAGAGAAAAAATGACTTAAATATCAATCATTCTGTTGCATGTTGAGACAAAACAAGGCAGAAAAATAATTAGTGGGAAGTTTCAATATAAAGATCACAGAAAGGATACCAACAAATCTTTTTTTCAATTCTAGAAGGATGACTGAGTTTTTGTAAACAAATGATAACTCCCTTGCTATAGTCTATTCTCTCTTCTTCACCAATTATAATCTGAGAAAAACTTCCAAACTAAAAGAAATACCTTCATCAGTAGTTTAGTCTGCCTAGTTCTGTGGCTAAAATTGTTTTCTGAACTTGTGTTGTTAAATGATGAATGGAAACACTGTCTGAGCTGATAGTTTTCTATAAAAGATCCTGTTGATCTACTGAAGTTTCTGCATAGTGCTGGTCCACTGCATAACACAGTGAATCCATTGAAGCGGATCACATTTAGCATTAGTAATAACATGTAACTTGATTGTTTATGAGAACTAATTTGCAGAAAAAGAAATGTTTCTGCAAATATTTACTGGCAGACGTGCTGTGTTCATGACTGAAGGTACTTTCTAGGTACAGTAATTGTAGGGATTTCCACAAATATAATTCTCATAGTATTTATGTGGAAAATAAGAGGAATTTTAAATTAAAGATTAAAAACAGCACCTTCTAATTCAAGCTTTAATTGCATTGAATAATATATACTAAATGATACGTTTGAAATGTTGCAAGAACTGCCCTCCACATGTCCTGATAAATCAAATCCCAAATAAGTGTCTTTTTTTCAAAGTACATGACAATAAAATATAGCAGCATAAAGTCAAACAGAAGTAGCTGAAGATCACAAAGCTAAAATCCAAAATGTTTCAAGTTAATTCTGTATTAATCTGATAAATGTTTCATAGACTGGAGGCCAGACCCGAATAAGAACTTGGCTACTCAAATGCACAGCCTTTTCAATATATAGAACTATTCAATAATAAAAGTTATTAATAATAACAATTTAAAAAATCAGAAAAAGCTTAAGTTAAACCAGTAATTTTTGTGTGCAGTTTTGATTCTTTTATGCATTAACAATATCTTGAAAAAGAAGACTTAAAATCCAGACCTATATATTCTAAGCGCCAAGACCCAGTGGTGACCCTGAGTTCTCCTGCTCATTAAATTTAGACGTGGTGGTAATTGGTGCTTCTCAGCAGATTAATTTGTTTTTTGCAATTGCCTCAACATAACCAAAGTTTCCCAAGAATGGACAGTGCGAACATCTTTGGATTCAGTTCCTGTTTAAGTTCAACAAACCTGCAAGAATACATTCTTCTGCCATTTAAAAAATGCATTGACTAAATACACCAGATCTGAACTAAGCAGCGTTGCCATGACCACTTTATTTTGAAACATTGTGATAGGATGAGAGAATTGTAACTTCTTTTATTCAATTGATTTTTATTGAAACATTCATCTAGTAACAGGGGTGCAGTTCCTGTCATAACTTGAGGAGATTCCCTTCTCCTCTGACAAGAGTGCCATAATAACCAGGCAGTGCATTTCCATAAGTAAAAATATTCCTCACCCATTTTGAGAAAGTTGTTACAATGTGTAAAAAGATATATTTTTCTTTACTATTGTTATTTCGTTTGAAATACACTATTTCAGAACAGAAATTATGATATCTGGGATTGTGCCTTAAGAAAAACTAGAGGACTTGGACCCAACTAGCTTTTCTTTTTATTTCACTACAGGAGATTTCAGCTTCATGCAACCTCAGCAGCAGAGAGGCAAAATGAATACTTGCTTTTTCCCTATGTATCTGACAGAAGGGATTTTTTTTTTTTTCTATGATGCAAGTTCAAGTGTGGTTCATGGGCAATATCTGTTTTGGGTAGGTAGGTAGTATCTTGTCTTCACAAGGGAAGATCTGCTTAACCAACCTGATGGTATACTACAATGGAGTGACTACATCAATGGGCAAGGGAAGGGCTACAGATGTCATTTATCTGAATTTCTGTAAGGCCTTTGACCTGATCCCTACAACATCCTCCTCTCCATAGTGGAGACAGATGGACTAGATGGGTCTATGTCTCTGAGACTGTTGTTGGACAGTGTCATCCAGAGGACAGTGGTCAGTGTCTCAAAAGTCCTGACTGAGGTCCATGACAAGTGATGTCCCTCAGGGTCCATTGTCAGACCAGTGATATTCAATATCTTGATTAATGACATAGATAAAGGGATGAAGTGCAATCTCAGGAAATTTACAGATGACACCAAGTTGAGTGGTGTGACTGACACACCTGAAGGTTGGGATGCCATCCAGAGGGTCCTAGACAAGCTCAAGAAGAGGGCCCATGGGAATACCATGAGGTTTAACAAGGCCAAGGGCAAGGTGTTGCAGTTGGATTAGATCAACACCCAGTATCAATACAGGCTGGGGGATGAACAGATCACGAGCAGCCCTGCTGAGGACTTGGGGTGCTGGTGGAGGAGAGGCTGGACAGGAACCAGCAATGTGAACTTGTAGCCAGGAAAACCAGCCATATTCTGGACTGCCTCAAAAGAACCGTGGCTGGTTGAGGCAGATGATTCTGCCCCTGTGCTCCACTTTCATGAGACCACACTGAGAGTGCTGCATGCAGCTCTTGGGTTCCCAGCACAGGAAAGATTGAGGACTGTTGGACTGAGTCCAGAGGAGGGCCACCAAGATGATTAGAGGGATGGAGCACCTTCCAAGAGGGAAGAGAACTGGACTGTTCAGATTGGAGAACAGAAGGCTTCAAGGTGATCTAATTGCAGCCTTACAGAATCTCAAGGGAGCCTACAAGCCACTTTCTTGCTCTCCTCTGCAACTGGACAGAGGAGAGAGAAAAAAAAACAGCTAAGGACTCATGAGTTGAGAATTCATCAGCTGAGAAAGGTCAGTTACTGATTACCTTCAAGAGCAAAACAGACTCAAAGTGGGGATATTACTTAAATTTATTACTAACAGAATCAGAGCCAAAGAGTGAGAAATAAAATAATCTTAAAAACACCTTCCCCCCACCCCTCCTTCCTACCATGTTCTCCCTCCTCCCCTGCCCAGTGATACAGGGGAATGGTGATTGGGGATTGTGGTCAGTTGTTGTTTCTGCTGCTGCTCAGAGAGAGGAGTCCTTCCCCTGCTCCTGTGTGGTCCCTCCCATGGGAGACAGTCTTTGATGGACCTCTCCAGTGTGAGTCCATCTCTCAGGCAACAGTTCTTCACAAACTGCTGTCCCGTGGGTCACTCCTCCATGGGGTGCAGTCCTTTACAAATGAGCTGTACTGGCATGAGCCCCCCACATGGACCACAAGTCCTACCCAGGAAAAACCTGCTCCAGCATGGGCTTCTCTCTCCACAGTTTGCAGGTTTCTGCTCCATCTTGGGCCTCCCACAGGGTCACAACCTCCTTCATGCATCCACCTGCTCCAGCATGGGCTTTTCCATGAGCTGCAGGTGGGTCTCTGTACCCCGACGGTCCTCCCTGGGCTGCAGGGGCACAGCTGCCCCACCATGGTCTGCACCACGGGCTGCAGGGCCTCAGCTCCATCACCTGGAGCACCTCCTGCCCCTCCACCTGCACTGACTGTGGTGTCTGCATTGTTGTTCACATGTTCTCACTCTGTTCTTCCCTGGCTGGAATTCTTTCTGTGCAACAACCTTCTGTTCTTAAATATGTTGTCTCAGAGGTGTTAACTATCCTTCCTAATTGGCTCTGCCTTGGCCAGCGGCAGGAAGCCCATCCTGGAGCCGGCTGACATTGGCTCCACTGGACAGGAGAAGCTTCTAGCAGCTTCTAACAGAAGCCACCCCTGTAGCCCCTACCATTGCCAAAAGTCAGACACAGAAACCCACTACACCTGCATAGGGGTTGTACAAATGCAGAGCAAAATCTCATCCAGTTTACAGACTTTGTTACATTTGCTACATTGCCTTTACACGGTGACACATAGGCATGTGTGTCAGTGTGTTCTGGGGTCAGCCTCAGTGAAGTTCCTTTGAAGTGCACTGCTGCTCTTACCCGAGGTATGTGCAAAGGACACTTTTTCTATTCAAAGGAAAGGGAGTTGTGGGGGTGTCACAGAGCTGCTTATTGAGGACCCAGTGGCCAGTCAGTTCAACCCTGTGATACAGTTACACTCCAGGAGACCACTTTTGCCTTACAAATCCAAAAAGTAGCAAAAATAACACACACACGCATAAACACACACACTAAAAAGAACTAAAAGCTATTTTTTTAGTGTTTTAAAGTAATCATATTAAAAGGGATTGTACTGTAACTTTCACAGGGGTGTTAATATCTGCTCACTATCTGCTCACTGCCTGCTCAGCAAAGGAAGGGAAAATGCATTCAATCTTTGAATTCTTAAATAAGGGGAGAAAAAGCTGAAAAAAAAATTTAGAGATTGGAGAAACTGAGACATCAAACTGAGTAAATGGCTAACAGTCTAACAATTTTTCAGCCTTCTCCTTTGTTTTCCCTCCATATACACCACATCTGTTCATAAGCCTGACTAGTTATGTCATGTTTGATTTAGTCTGTACAGTGCAGGAATCCCTTTTTTGCTGCACCTAGGTGGTATATGACATGTTTTCACATGAAAATGAAATATACCAGTTGAAGCAGAGGCATTCATCTCAGTAAGCAGAAGCATAAGTGAAACACTGTAAAACATTTTTGTAGAGCTGGGCTCATATGTATCACCATGGTGAAGGATACTTGCCTTTCAAAAGCAGATGTTTGTATGCAGTCCATGAAGAGTTTAGAACAGCTACTATGTGTGAGCTACTATGTGTAGGCAACACTAATAAAATTAAATTTTCTATCTTACCAAAATGAACATAACAAATTTTCTTGTTTAAAAACTTAATTTTTTTTTTCTCATTTCTTTGTACCTTTTCCAAATTCCTAAGCATTAAGTGGATTACTAATAATATAAAGTAAAATAGTATAGAATAAAACAGAAGTGGTACCACTTCTAAGGAAAGATATGTTTAAGTTGTCATCAACTTTCTCTCTTTCTTTCTCTCTTTCTCTCTTTTCCAAGGGCACCTAATTGGAAGATAATCTGTACAGTTTCATGTTCTGCAGAGACAGGAAAAAATGCTAAACATTTCAATGTTTTCATTATTTTTATTATAATTTCAAACAATATCTGTTAGATAAACTGTTAACTTTCTCATGATAAAAAAGCAACAAAATAAAGAAGTTTACAACTGGGTTATCAAGCAGCACGTATCAGTCCTAGCACCATGAAGACTAAAAACCACCTCAGTCTTTATAAATCTTCAGGTTAACATGACTTCCCTGTTCCAGTTGAACTTTATCACTAATCAGTGTATAACCATGTCCTGTTAACATATATCTTGCAATATCATTCTCCAGTTCACACTGCTATTTTAATAAAACTGAGTAGCTAAAACTGAAGACAAAATTTTAGTCTTGGAGTAATTTATTTTATATGTCAGAGTAAGACTATTCTGTTCAGCAGTTTGACTTCTTTTATGCTTTTATTATTTTCTTCTGTTTTTTTTTTTTTTTCCTTTTTGTCGCTGAACGTTCTCATCAATACTCACTTTTGCTCACTTTTTTTTCCAGTTCACCTTTTCCATCTGAACCTGAAAGGCTCATAGTCTTTCTGAGGAGAGAAGAAAGAAATGAGTTTCAGATACCTGTATCTTTAGTTTAATTATCTTCATTTTAGTATTACCTTTTTTTAAAGAAGCAGGCCAGAATGTAGGAAGGAGAGCAGGGATAAATATAGCCTACAAGACATTGATTCTACTGAATCTTGAGAAGAATGAGGACGAAAAGAATGTAGAACCATTGGGAAAATCAATAAAAAGGGTTGAAAGAGCTGAAATGTTCATTTTCAGTTTAAGAAAATATTTTGTCTAGGTTTGTTTTTTTACATATTGAATTTTTCTGCCAGTATAGAAAAGCTTTATGGTTAGGAAAAAATAATTTTCCACCAGTCAAAGTTTCTGATGATCACATTAGAAAGAGCTTTCTCATAAAAGATAAAATATATGCATTAAAATGATTAAGAGCCTTTCATGTCTCATGGAAGAACATATTAGCTTTAATTTCTAATCTCCTGAAACGCTATGCATTCAGAGTTCAGGAACATTTCTGTAAAATCTGTTTGATAAAAAGATATCTCTAGCTCCCAGTTAAAGATGTGTTATAAACAGTTATCTTCAGGAAAAAACAGTATCTGTAAACTCCAAAATCTCAATGAAGTCCTTGCCAGGAGGCAGAGTTAAGACACCTGGACTTGAGAAAAAAAGTGAGATTTGTGTAACACTAATGTTGTCAGAAACTCTGTCTGAATAATATTGTCAGAAATTCACCATTCTGCCTTGTTTTAACTACCTGGACAGCATTTGGGTCTGGGCCTCATGATCAGAATCACAGAGGATGAATGACACCATTGGTGATATTTGTGCTTCAGTCTTGGCTGGAGCTGCAGTCATGTGGTGAGAGCCATTTGCTCTGCTTTTGCAAGGGAATACGGCATCTCTTGGGAGCAGGGAAGAACTGCTGCATGGCCAGCATTCCCATCAGGAAAGGAGCCTGGCTTGCTCCACATTAAGACTTGGAAGGTGTAACAACCAGATTAGGAGCAGGGACTGGAGGTCTGGGCACATGGCGGAGTCACGTTCCAGGGATCCTATTCTTTTGACAGTCATCAGTGTGCGGGATCAGCACAAACAGTTCGTTCCAGACTGCTGACAAGGGGTGTTAAGAGCATGGTCTTGAGATCAGAAGTTTCCTATCCATCACTATGACTGTTTAGGAAGCTAAAAATTCATAGAGAAAGAATTATTTCATTGCACATCCCTCCTTTATGTATGGTCTCTAGTAACTACAGATCTCTTGTGTGCATTAACAAACATGTATCTCTGTAATAAGACGTTTGAGAGAACTTTACATGTAGGGTTTTTTTAGAACAGTGTGACTTCAGAAATTTTTTGTTTAATCTAACATTTTTATGTGGGTGGGAAAAAAAATATTGTATCCAGGAGGTCTGTATGGGAGTTGTCTTGGGTGGGTAGCTGGCAGGAGAGGTTGGGAGAGTTACAGGAGATCAGGAAGTTGTTAAAAGCAAAACCTTGGCATGTGAGTAATAGGTTATTTCACCATTCTACGAATACTGTTGATGTTAACAAGGACAGACCTGTCAACAGTGTAGCTGAACTACTGACATTTGTCATCGCTTGTCAGCTCTCACATCTCTTTTCAATTTGGGCTGTACTTTCCTAGAATGTCAGATTTTTGAGAAGGGCCTTTTTATGATACTCACAAGGCAAACACAAGGGTACAATGAAGTGGATTTCCCTGAATATTTACATCCCTCAGCAGTGGTAGCATTTATGATCCAGAATCATTAACAAGACACAAAAGATACTAGGATTTTTACCTGTACTGTCTGAATGAGGGACTGGTACTGTCAACCACTGAATGGTCAGAGGAAAAGTGGGGATGATGGCTTTAAGAGGTCCCAGCAAGAATGGTAATGTGCTGGTGATAAACAAAGAAGTTGGTGTTTCATTTATGCATACCTGCAGAACTGTTAGCCTCAAGCAACACAGCATGACTAGTTTATGCATGGTTGCATTTTGAGTGTTAGTTTGATTTCTCTACACTGGCTTTCAAGGACAGAATGAAAACAGCTATTCATAAATATAGTCCCAGTTCCTCTCTGTTCTGTTATCTGCTGTAACTGAGAGCAGAGGATCTTATGCCAAAAGAGTTGGAATTTCAGATATAAAATTTCAATATATAATTTCAACGATGGCAAAGGGGCCTTGGCTACACAACTCTCACAAATGTAATGAAACAAAATTTTTAGGGATTATAAATATCTGTTGTAATATCATTCTGTCCAGTACTGTTTGTCTAATGGCAGAAAATATTATCCCTTCTACAGTTAGTATTTGCCTATCCAAGGCTGCTTTGAAAGCAATCTCACATGTATCTGTAGATGGATGATACAGATAGATGTAGATGTAGATGCAGGTCTAGACATAGACATAAATATGAAAGAAAGATGGAAAGTCATACCAAAGAGGGGTGAATCTTTGAGGGGATAAAAAAATCTTTTGTCAACTGATCAATTAGATGAGAATTACAGGAATGGAGGTTAATTAATACGACTTGTCCTCATTTGCTAGGTTTTGGCTTTTTTTTTTTTAACTAAGAATTTCTCCAATGTTTGAGGTACAAGTATGGACACATAATATAGTCTGTCTTTTAAGAGATGAGACCCCCCAGAGAAAGATATTATTTTTTAATACCTTTTCTGAAAAAGACACTGTTTTGTTTTTTTGGGTTTTTTTAGGGTATAATTAAAGTTTATAACAAGAACAATTGTTTCTGTAGTCATTGATACAGAAACTTAGAAGCAAAACAGCAAAAGATGTTAGTGAGAATTTAGAAACAGATATTGCATATTGCAAGGGAATTGTGCTTCTACAATTCACAAAGCAAAAACTTTGCTTTGGATCAGCAGAATAGTAATATGCTGTTTCACCCTCAGAGTCAAGTTCTCAGATTTGCAGCAAAGTAGTTTCTATAAAAGTTGTAATAATATTAATGTGAATTCCTTCCTGCTTTCTATAATTTAGTAACCTATGGTCCGGGATTCCAGCAAAAGTTAGATTGTATACAGTGATGTCAGTTGATTCAGAACAGATTACAAAGGAAATAAGAATTTGAGCGCTATGAAGGAAAGGTAGATTTGTCAAACTAAAATACAATACGCATACATAACATTTTAACATCTAAGCAATCTTCTAGTTTTTGTTTATCCAAAACTACATTGCAAAAATAATTCAATTAACAATGGTTGATATTTGAATAGATCATGAGTATTTTTACAATCCTTGATTCAGAGTTTACTACCAATAATTTCATGAAAGGAAATCAGCTAGAAGAGGAATGTTTTGGTTTGTACAGGGAGAAACAGTGAATATAATCTGATTTTTTTAAACAAAACTTATAAAATTAGGCTAAAACTATCATAGTACTAGTTATTCTAGTTCTAATCAATTTAAATTAAACTTATAAATTACTTTGCCCATATACATTATTTTCTGTGTCCACAAAAGTAATTTCTGCTTAATATCATTATATTGTAAATATCTATTGAATTGGGATACAACTAGCACAGTGAAAGCAGGGCTTCATTTGAGCTAATTAAGATATATTTATTTATAGGTATTTTCCAGGTCCACAGTGGGATGGCTTGAAAGCAGGCTGAAACACAGCATGCTCTGTGACCTTTGTTCCATCTGTTCACACAGGGGCCTTATGATACTCATAACTCAGTACCTACATATTGCACCCAAGAAGTCTTAAAAAACCTTGTCCAACCTCCATCAGCAACATGATACTTCTTCAAGGCATGTAAAATATGTGTTCATGGTTAAAGATAAGCAGGCAATCTGTGACCATTTCGTGCTCAACCACAGTCCTTTTAAATCTGTTATTGATTACACAGAATATTTCAGAATGTTCTGTGTAGGAAGGGACCCACAAGAACCATCAAGTCCAACTCATAAGTGAATGGCTCATACAGGGATGAAACCCACAAGCTTGACAATATCAGCACCAGGTTCTAACCAAATGAGCTAATCTCAGGATCCTAAAACCCATTAATAATAACTAACGTTCTGTGTCAGATGCTGTATATATTTTTTTCTAACACCTGTACTTAAACACAGAGAACTACATCTAGTTCTGAGGTCCATGGTACAGGAAAAACATGTACCTGTTAGAACAGGTCTGGAGGAGGGCCACAAAGATGATCTGGAATACCTTTCCTGCAAAAACAGTCTGAGAGAGATGGGTTGTTCAGCCTGGAGAAGAGAAGGTTCCGGGGAGACCTTGTTGCAGACTTTCAGTTCTTAAAAAGGGTTTATAAGAAAGACAGAGAGAGGTCTTTTAAGAGGATCTGTAGTGAAAGGACACAGGGAAATGGTTTTAAACTGAGAGAGGGTAGATTTAGATTGGTTATAAGGAATAAATTCTTTCTGTGAGATTGGTGGTATTCTGGAAGAGTTTGCCCTGAGAAGATGTTGATGTATCATCACTAGAAGTGTTCAAAGTTAGGTTGGATGAGACTTTAAGAAACTTAATCTAGTGGAAAGTGTCCCTGTGCATGGCAGGGGGTTGGACTAGAAGATCTTTGAAGGCTCCTTCCAACCCAATCCACTCCATGATTCTATGAAAATCCACAAACAGCAATCTGGAGAATTAATACATTACATTTGACACAGACAGGGTGAAGCACATATCAGTACTTAAAATACAGAGTAGAAACAATCTAAATTATTTCCAACATTTTGATACTATTGTAGCAGGACACTACTCTTTGACTTTACTACTATTGGGGAACAAGAAAAAGCAAATGAGAGGTTTAATAAGTTCGTCAAGCTTTGAATTTATAATGTGTGCATTTAGTTCAACATGTGTTTCCCCATTGAAACCAATTAAGTAATTTAAAAGTCCCATTTGCAAATGCCACTTTTTTAATTATTCCTTTTTTACTGTATTTTAGCACATCTGCTACGTGCTTAAAAACTCTCTTTGTAAAACGACCAAAACCAGATCCTTGGTCTAGCAGTCTTCTTGTAGTATCACATATATTTCTGATTTATTGGTTGGAAAATGGAAAAAACGTCTGTTCTAGCCATATTTGTGTCTTTGTACATGACTAAATTTATGTGTCCCTAACCTAAAGATAAAAAAAAGCCTTTCATATTCTGATTTAAACTTTTGGAGAATGAACACAAAACTAAATTCGTGTTTTCATTACATATTTAAGACTCTTACCACACATAATTTTCACCTCAGAAATAAGTCAAGAGCAGACTAATAATGTCAAATATGATGAATATTGGAAGTTTACATCTGGCATATCTCACATTAAACCCCATAGAGGAAAAGTACTATCAAACAGTACTAACAAACAGTGAGTACACAGTAAATTTAGACCCCCCTTTCAAAAATATTCCAAGGGAAAATTAACCAATATTTTTTTTAAAAAAAATATATATAATTTATATCAAAATGGATGACAGATAAAATCTTACTTTTCCATTCAGACCTCAAAACAATTACAACAACAAAAGATATGCAAACTACTTACACAGCTATTATTTTCCTTTAAAGATTTTAATTCTCAGTTCATTACCTGCCTTTCTTTTAATTCCAATCCTGCTGGAGTTTTTAATTTCAGTTGAATTTTAACAATATATTCTGATATTTAAATACTTTCACCCTTTTACCCTCACACAAGTTTCTGGTTCTCCATCTTTTTCTAGAAGACCATAGCAGCGTGGCATGAAGCAGGGGAACGGGTCAAGTCATAAACAGCAAAGGATGAAGGCAATGAAAAAGTAATTGCTTGTCTGAGGTCCAACACACTGTGACCTTATGTGTAAAGAGTGAACTGTTTTTAATTTTTTAGCAGGTATATTGGCAAGCATTCTTTGAACTTTCTGCATTCCTTTAACAGGAAGCTTTTCTCCTAAGTAAACATCAGAAATAAAAGACCTTTCAAGTGTGTAACTAATATAACCACTTATTGTGGTGGTATTTAGTCTCTGTGTAACTGAACATATTCAGTTCCTGTGTAACAATGTAAACCTAAATACATGATGTTTATAACAAAGAGTTATAAAATAGAAATTTCTTCCAGTTTCGTGCACCTATCCACAGGTACCAGCTTGGTAATGGGTAACATCTGAACCTTTCAATACATATACTTAATCAGCATTCCTCTACATAGTTTTATACAGTTTACAACTTGGTATTCAAATGTATTAACATCCATGTGCTAGAGTGACTTTAAATTAAAAAGCCATTAAAACATTTTCTGTGTTTTAGGTAGATATTTGTTTCGTTAGACTAGAAGACCCAACAATACTGAGCAGTGGTGTACAGATCAGCAGGCTACATACTGTACCCACTAAAATATTTTTTTATTCTGTTGGATCATCTCCATATTTTTTCTCAGTATAGTAAATATGAAATGCTAATTGTGTTGTGATAAAATACAAATTAATAAAAAATGAGAGCAATTTTTTTCCCCCTGAATTTTAGTTCAATACCATGAGGTTAGTAATCTTTTGGTATATTCCATTACATGTGTAGCAAAAAAAAGTACGTCTTCTGTCCATTGACAAAGTGGAATAAACTGACAGCATTCAGAAAAAAAACATGAATGAAATTTTTTTAAGAGTTATTTTGCCTATTAAATTAACAGAACACCTTGAAATATTCTGATTTGTTTGATCAACTGTAGGCTTGCTGGCCTACACAAATTTCTGCAAGCGGTGCTTAAATATACTAGAGTTTTTGACTCAAGCATTGTTCTATATAAATATATGAAACAATTTGTGACAAGTAAGTCACTGTGAAATGATACAGTAATGAATTTTTATTCAAGAAGAACTATAATATTTTAGTATATTGTTTAGTTTCCTATATTAAAAGGTAAGATGTAAAAATCTATGAATTATTATCTCTTTTTTTTCTGAGAATATATATATTGTATGCTACAAAGCATCATAATATATTTCTACTACTTCATTACACTGATTTGACAACATAGAGAAAACTCGGAATATTTATTCAGAATAAATTGTACATTAAAGGGTTGACATGGATTCTTAACAAAATATGTGTATGTGCTTGTTTTTACCAACACACAGGAAATCCTTTACCAATGCAATCTTATACCAGAAAAGCCTGTTATTTCATGTAGGTTTAAGTCTCAACTTTAACATCCAGTCCCTCATCCTACTGAACTAACCTTTTGTCTTGCTATGCTTGACAGTAAACAGCCTGTGGCGATTTTTCCCTTGAAAATATTCCCATCACATGTTGTACTGTCAAAGTGATTTAGGACACTGTTTTTGAAAATGGTTGAAGTTGTTTCCTTTTGCTACACAAGTAAGAGCAATCAGAAATTGTGAGTCTCATTAAGAATGTTTTCCACCCTTATTACAACTTCTTAAAACAAGTGACAAACTTCATACATACATAAATAAACTTCTCCTGAAAGTGTCTCCTAAGAGAAGTTAAAAGAAACAATTCATATAATCAGAGTACCTTGATTTGTGAAGAATGACTGATAGGGATTGTTATTGTCATATAGATTAATTTCCCTGAAAGATCAACATTTGTGAGTTAAATATAATTAATACTAGCTTAGTCTTGTCAGCAACAACACATTATTGTAGAGAATTAGGAAAAAAAAAAGTTGCAGAAGTTTTATTTTCTCAAAAATTTTACTGTCCAGGTAAATATTAAAGCCTAAGGTTTTTGAAGATTTTATTGATATCACTGAAATCCTTTTTTTTTTTCCCCTCTGAAATAATTTGTTTCTGGAAAAAAAAAAAAAAGAAAAAGCAGTGTCTCAGAAAAGATGTGACACATATGCCTTATGTTTTTTAATTTCTTTTTTTAATATGCCATCTAGATGAGAGGTCTATGATGTACTCTGCCGTTTTAACACTAAGGGACAGGTTGGCATCAAATTATCAAAGCAAATGTTACATTACTAATGAATCATCACATCACAGTGTTATTTTCAAATTTACTTTTTTGAACAACCTGGTTTATTCTGACCTAATGTGACACGTATGTCAAAACTCAGAGGCATAGGATTTAGTCTATAGTATATATTGGGGAGTGGACTAGATGACCTTTAAAGATCCCTTCCAAACCTAACTATTCTATGATTCCATATAGATGTAGACACTATACAGCTAGTAGATGTGATAGGAAATATGAGTAGATAATAGTAAAAGTGCATATGGGATATACAATTTAGTATACTTGCAAGTATGGACTTAATATGTAGGCATAGTAAAAGGATGCTTGTAATAGTGCCTGATTAGTAGGGTTTGCCTTCCTTTTTTTTCAGACCTTATTTACATATAGTTATGTTTTTGAGAGAACTGAGCTGAAGTTCTGAATAATGATAGTCTGCATCATCCTGAATCTTGTGAAACTTTTGGATTACATATGATTCTGAGAAAATATTTAGAGTTCTTATTTTTACATTACTTAAATGAACCACTGGCTTTTTCATCAAGGATACTCTTCCCTCATATTATTGCACAAATCCATCTACGTTTTGTTGATTTACACAATCTATGAATTGCTTTATTCTGCTTGTTCATGAGCAAATATATCCAGGAAAGCCTCCATCCAGTTGATCTTTACCTATGTATGGTCAGACTTACCAGTGCATCTAATACTATACATAATGCTGTACCTGTAGAAACAATGTTTCTTCTTACAGATGGTCCAAGCTGCTGAACTATATATACATTATCATAACAGAAAAAAATGATGTTTTTTTTAACCCATCTGTGGATAGGGAGAGCTGTACTGTTTACTCTGGGCATGATTTTTTTTAAGCCCGTAATTTGTGAGGAAGTTTTTCATCAGATTGCTGGAAGTCAGAGTGCAGAGAGTGCACACTTGTATGTCAGATAACTGATTTTTCCATTCACCTACATATTCCAGTCCTTTGATCAGACACATCTCATAAACTTTAGTTTCTTTCAGGAAGTTAGTTAAGGAGCTACTTCTGAAACAAAACTCAGGTATGCTTCTTAGGACAGGTCATTCTACTGATCATCTTTATCAATACTATGGTCAAGGCAAACGTTTTCTTTACAGTGCCCTTCACATTCCACAAATCTTGTCTCAGAAAAATTTTAATCTAAAACTCCTTGACATGATTTTGTACAATGTGTAAAGAACTGCAACTAGTAATTTAAACACCAGAATAGCACTTTGCTCAGCTGAAAAAAAAAAAAAATTCTTTTATAATTTTAGATACTCTGGACTGAGAACCCATATCTATACATAATTGTGTCTTTGAGTTAGAGAGTCCCAGTGCCACATGTAATTTCTTAGAATTACAAGATTGCTACATGTAATTTCCTAGAATTACAGGATTGTTGAAGTCAGAAGGAGCCTCTGGAGATCATTTAGCCCACACTCCCTGATCAAAGGGGACTCAGTAACTTAAGTAAGGTGCACAGGATCATGCCTGACTGGATTAGTAGTGTCTTCAAGGCTGGAGATTCCACAGGCTTTCAGATATCTGTTCTACTGGTTGACTGCTGCTGCAGGTTCACCCCATCTGACAGCTGAGCACCCATACAGCTGCTCCTCCATTTTTTCTTTTCTAATATATGCCTTTTCCAAGGCACCATCATCTTGGCTGCAGGGCTCAGCTGTGCCTTATGGTGCATTAGAGATGTCTGGAGCCAGCTGTGTTTGTCACAAGGCAGGCCCTGGCCTCTCTTCACAGAGGCCACCCCCGCAGCCCACCTTGAAACCTACACCCAATGCAAACATCATCATAGTAAAAAAGTGTTTGCTTATGTATAAGAATTCCCTGTATGTCTACTTTGCCCACTGCTTCTCATGCTGCCACTGGGTACCACCAAAAATGCTTTATTTATTACCTCACCATCAGATATTTGTGCATATTGATAAGATCCCCTCAGACCTCAAGACTTCACTAAGATGAACAGTCCCAGATCTCTCAGTCTCTCCTCATGTGATGGATGTTCCAGTTTCTTCACCATCTTGGTGGCCCTTCCCTAGGCTCTCTGTAGTACGTCCCTGTCTCTCCTGTACTGGGGAATCCAGAACAGGACCCACCACTCCAGATGGCCTCACCAGTGCAAAGCAGAGAGGAAGGATCATCTTCCTTGACTTGCTGGTGACACTTTTCCTAATGTAACATACTTACATTTGGTTTTCTTTGCTCAAGTGTGCATTGCTGCTTTGTTTTCAGCTTGTGGTTTACTAGGACCCCTAGGTCCTTTCCTGCAAACCTGTTTTCAAACTTAAGTTCCCCTAGAACTCATTGTATATACCATCAGATATTAGAATTTTTTACTGTTCTTTTCAGTGATTTCTTTCAAAATCTCTTTACTCAGGTACAATACTCTAACTAATCCCCATTAAAAATACCTTCAACATTCAAATCTTTCTACTGGCCTCTCCCATAAAATTTTGAAGCAAAGAAATAATTTAGCTTCATTTACACTGGTTTTATTCTCTTTGAAATCCTATTTTACACTCTGATTATCCCTCATGCCTTTTTGATTCTCGGGCAGAATTTTTCCTTCTGACTTTTTAATTAAAAAATAAATTGCATCCCATAAAGGAAAAAGCATTTCACAAACAATTTTTTCTTACACAAGACTATGGTTTGTGACTATTCTATGATAACTACTATATACAGAAATTTTAATAATAATATTTTGCTTAGAGGCTCCAAAAATCATCACCTCTATGAAAGTATTGTAGCTAAGGGATGTTATAAATGTCCACTGCCTCCAAAACCTCTGGCCCTACTGACCCTCTGTCAGTTGTTGGAACCCAACCCCATGCCCACGGGAGGCAGGTGTCTGTCCACATTGAGTAATGTGTCTGCCACTTCCCTGGTTGCAGTTTCAACTAGTAATAAGACTGAATGAGCATCCAAAAGATGTGCACACAGATGCACCAACACACAGGGACATGCACACACACATACACACACATCTAACATTAATAGAACCACTCACAGATGAGGTGCTACCTTCAGCAGCATCCACACACAAGAGCCACACCAGACACAAGCCCAGACAGCCATGTCTCCTCCTCTTGGTCTGCCAGAGGTAGAAGGGCACTGCTGTAGCAGTCTAGAGGCACGTACATCACACCCTCCAGGTTCACAAGCACCAACCAGTGCACCTGTGGATCCCTCAAACACTGGTCTGACACCCCTGTCTGGATCCCAGCTCTTCCTGTCCACCCAATGGGTTCTATACATATTTCTTACATCATGGACCAGCCCACAGGTCTGCATCCTTACCACTATCAAAGCTCAGATTTACCTGCAGTTTTCTCACAGCCCTTAATTAGTGTGACTTGTAAGGATTGTTTCTTACCTTTGTCTCGTCATGTTTGTCTTTCAGATTTGTTTCTCTGCATATTTTCTTTACGACTTCCTCCTTTTCCTTAACATACCATTTGACATTATCTTTGATCAGATAATTTTACTTGAATAAACTTTTTCGCATTCCAGATACTGTTGTCAATTAGTCTGACTCACCACTTTTGGCTCGTTACTGCTTGCTTAACCATTTGTGTGTCTGCTTTATGTCTCTGTAGGTTATTTTTTACAACTTTCATTTTTTCTTATCCATTTTTGCATTGAAAAGTCACAGGCTATGTACTCTTAAGGGAGCAGAATCTTTCTCTTCTGCTTTCTACTATAATCAGTTTCCATACCCTAATTTAATGACTGATAGAGTCTATGAATATTCAAAGACAGATTTTTTTTCTCAGTGACCTTGTAGCTGGGATACTTAATTCTGATAGATGTTTATTCTTCGCTATTTGCCTAGGACTACTGGTAAATGCTGACAATGTATTTTTGATATAGTTGATAGGATAATCCTACTACTTAAATTTTCCAGATGTAGGTATGGAATTTACATATGAGATAACAAAAATTTTCCATGTAAATGGAGAATCAGAAAGTTAATTCCAAGTAATTTACATAGTGCGCTTGTTTTTTTCAAATTTATGGTGCCTTGAATTTTAGTCCCTAGTGGAAGAAAGAGAAACACTCAAAGCATTCCAGAAAACAACTCAAAGGATCCAAATGTCTTTATTCTTTTTTCTGTGGGAGTTGGGGAAATGGAGGCATTCAATAGTAACAGAGCACCAAGGATTAGAACGCCTTGGTCTTACCACTACCAATGTTTATAACCTTAAGTACTTTGTAAAATCTATATATAATTTTCATAATTACATTGGCAAAGGGGCAGGGGAGATTGCATGACCTGAAAATCAAAAAACCTATGATGCTTCAAAATTACTTGAACTGAAGTTTTCTTGTATGGTCTGAATATCTATTCTCTAAATTTGCTAATGAGAGAGCAGATCAGAAAAAGAGGGTTAGGGAGAAAAGATAGAAGTAAGACACGTAACAATTGATTACTCTGCACTGATGATCTTTCCTCTACCAACCTTCTTTGAAAAATCAGGATATGACTGATAATTCTGCTGTTATGAAAGAAAAAACCAACTGAGGTGTTTTTTTTCTTTTTCCTTCTTACTGATAGCAAGATAGAGCAGGATTTGTTAGGATGCATATCAGAGAACAGAATATGAGGATTTAAAAGAACCAGAAAACTGACAATAAGGAAGTTGTTTTAGGGACACTGCTGCCAACCTACTCTTGCTCTCTATATGGAAGAATAAAGGAGCTTAATGGGTAGGAATATACATAGTCTCTCTCAACTTTACAGGTTTTTAAACAGACTTTGAACTAAAAAGGTTAACAAGGCAAGATGTCCTGATAAACATATAAATAAAAAGTCTCGTATATTTAATCAAAACTAGAAATTGAATATTCATTTCTGGAAAGCAAAATTCCTCTAAAGAATATAATTACATGAGGGGACTAGAGTTACTTAATGATTCAGGCGAAATACAGGAGATGTGATTAAAAAGTGGAGATACTTCATTTTGTTGGAAACAGATGCTAATGTATTCTTAAACATAGGTGCAGAAGGGGACAAAGAGGGATGTTAAATAATTCAAAACCAAAATGATATGTTTGTTTTAAATTTTTGTTCCCTGCCTAACACCTAGTTTTTCAGGTGGAAAACAAAAAAGAACAGAGTAGACTGATTGGAAAAAAAAGTGTTTTCAAAATATTTATGAAAGAAAAAATTATTTATACAAAATCATTTTTGGTTAGGATACAATTTCAATACTGATACAAAGAAGAGGTATTTTTTTTATAGAACTGCAAAGCGAAATATTTATTATGGTATTTAGAAATTTACCTCATAAGTATAGGACTATTTTTCTGTCATCTGTCTTAGCCAGAGGTGTAAATTGCTGCCAAACCCTATGAGGTCCTTTTCAAAACAGAAAAACTTATTCAGATGAATTAAGCTCTAAATATTGCTCTTGGACAGCCTTTAATTTATCTTACTACATTCATGGAGTTAGTCCATCTTGCACTCAGTTCTTTACAACATTATAGAAACTAAAGAAAAATTTGGTGGGTTTTTGTTTTGGTCGGATATTTTTAAAATTATTTGCAAGGCTTTTGTAATCAGCCTCTAGCTGCCTTTGCTGTCATTAATGGCTATAAACTTTTAAAGAAAATAGAGTTTTAGTTCATACTTGGCAGGAATTCTTACTAACTGCTTTAATATTGTAGCCTAAATTTGTTTGGGGCATTAAATCCAAAATTAGACACTTTAATTGAGAAATGGTGACTGATTACACTGTTCTTTGCATGACATCTACTTTAGAATTTTGAGATCTTTTTTTAATAGCAGTCCAGGAGCCAGAATTCAAAGAGCTCTGATTTTTTTTTTCTCAAGTAATTCTTTCTTTTAGAGACATTAAACCTCTAAACCTCCAAGGACTCATCTAGCACATGTATTAATGTGATATCTCTTTATTCTCACAGAATCTATACAAACAGTGTGAAAAATGTATTTCTAACAAAATCAATGAGGTATTGACTCATTATTTGGGCTATCTAAACATAATGCATTTACATATAGATTTGGGTTAACACAAGAGAGTAATGAAGTTAACTACAGAAATATCACTGACTTTTCAACAGAAAAAGCAGAAGTCTTGTTTATAATGTCTGTACTGCTGTCAAAAAACAAATTAATACATTTCCAAATAACAGCTGTTAAAGGATTAGTCACTTCTTCAAACAACATTTAAAAAAAAATTTTCTTCCCCTATTTATCTGTTTACTGAGAACTATACTACTGTATGATATCTAGCTTGTGTGTCTCTTACATTTACAAGCTTTGTCTGCACTGAATTTTGAGAAAAGTGCTTAGACTATTGAACATGTTAAACACACTTGCCTGATGTATATAAACTCAACTTTCAAGAGGAACCTCTGGCCAGTCAGTGCACATTCTTCAGAATACAGAGGACCCTCTTATGCTTGAATGTGTTCCATATACAAACTTCCCATCAGGCACAGACATCACAAGCTGGCTGCAAGTAACCCTCAGAAATTTTTAGTCTGTGTGGCTAGAAGACTAGCAGGACGTAGAGCAAATTTAATTTACAACTGGCCTACAGTCTGCTCTTTCAGACACAGACACTGCTAGAGTTTCCAAAATTCACATTGTTCAGTTGCTATAACACAGATGCGTATATCCTTAACATCAAATTCTGTCCATCCTGAATATTCAACCTTGCTTTCCTCTCTCTGAACCTATGTGAATTAAATGAAATATATTTAACAGGTTTGACTGTAGTAAATAATGGCACTTGAACAGTGAATATCTCAGTATATTTCAGGATGCACAGATTCAAATTCCTTTTCAGGTCTGTACTAGTCAAATTTTTGTGTACAATTAACACAAAAAAGGGAAGTTAGGTAGACGGATATTTTCTTACACACTGAGGCCCACAGCCCAAGAAAAATTGCATTACAAATTGTTAGTAACACGCCAACAATTTTGTAGCCACTCTGGAAGGCCTCATAACAAGGACTTGTCAGACTTTTTATTTGAATTTACCTTGCCCTGTCTGGAGTTTGGTTTCAGCTTGTGGAGCTGTAATGGTCTATAACTGTCTAATAACCTGATTGGTTTAATATTAGCTTCATTTTTTGCTGTTGTGTCGTATAAAGTTTATCATCATAGTAATTTTGATACATTTAAGTGAAAACTTGAGACCAATGACAAGTTGATAGACTGTGTAGAGTAAAGTATGAGCTGAAACTAAATATGTGTATGTTTGTGCATTCATATATATATTATACACACATATCAGTTTGGAAATATATATCTTTTTGTTGAGACTATTTAGAAGACCAAATTTAGTCCAATTAAAAAACTTTAAGAACAAAGCCATTTATTAACAACACATTGTGTGCTAATGGTTAATTCTTAATCATTATCACTATTTATCACTGCATACAAAAACCTGTTAGGTCTTAACACTTCTAAATTGGCTGTAAGTATATGCTGCAGCAGAGCTTATGCTAAATAATACCTAAGAAGCATATGACCTCTTTCTTCTCCAGTTTTCCCTACTTACGCCTGTAATTCTTGTGTTGTTTACTCACCCTTCCCTCATCCCCTGCTACTGATGCTGATTAATTTTGTTTTCAGTTTTGCCAGTCATCCTTCTGGTGTGCTCAGCAGGATGCCCTGTCTTTTCGCAGTCCACCATGCATATTTTTTTTTCTTTGTTCTCTGTCTATTACTTCATGGGTCACTGTTCACACATTTTTGTATGCCCCCTAGGTGCAATTATACGTCTTTGACTCACTGATGATCAGATTGCTCACATACTTTTGAAAAATGATCATGTTGTGTTTACCTATGCCATCACAGTGCTACAGAGTGCTTAGGCTCTGCTAGTGACTCTGACAAGTCTAAATATATTCTTCCATTTGGATTTATGGCAAACCATTACCAGTTATATCCCAATTAATAGTTTTATTACTTGCAGATGTCTCTGTTTTTTTGCCGCATAGGACCTCAGAATAAGAATGCAGGTCAGTGAAGTGCCTTTTATGTATGAAACCAGCATGATACTGAGATACCAGGGCTATTAATAAACCACCAAAGATAAGGTAATACTGAAGGATACAGCTTTAGGAGATAGGTTTTGCAACATTTTCAAAGAGCAGGTACCTAGTATATGTAAAACATATTAAAAAGAGTATAGTAAATGCATGTGTAATAATTTTAAGGAGAACTTTCCCTAAATAGTAATTTTTTTCTTAGGTATTTACTTTTTATTGTAAAAAATAGCTCTTGATCAGTAAAAGTTATTTTATTACACTATGCAGATTGCAATTAAACAGTGCATTTTGAATTTTCATTTAAATTATCTTTCTTTGTTCCACATAAAATACACTGTTTGTGTTGGGAAAAGGAAACCCTTGGTGGAGATGACTTAAGTTGTAATTTCAATGCAATAAGTGGGTGAAGAATGCAGGAAAAGTAGCCTATGAGAAGTCAGATTCAACACCAGTGACATAATAACTTTAAGGGATCACTTTTTTATCCTGCCCATTTGCTTTATTTTTATCAACACCAGTGTTATATGTTAACCAAAATCTCATTCAGAGAGAATACTAAATATAGTGTTATCTAGGCAGTCAGTAGAGTTTCTGTATATACTCGATATTACACCTCAGTTTAATATCATGGGTTACGTTACATGTTAGTCATATGACATATGAGAAATGGAAATATTTGAGAATTTCCCAGCGAATCTTTTTTTACAGGATGATCTTGTTGAACTAATTTCTGATTTTTTCCAAATTGAAAAATTTAACACTCATTTTCCTGGTTTTTTTTTTTTTCTTCATATTATTGCCATATAAAGTGCATGTACTTAAAGATTTCAAGGAGTCCTTCTTGGGTTAACCTGCATGTGCACTAGGAAAGTATGCAGATAGTTATCTAAGTCAGGAGGATTCACACATAAGAAATAATCATAGTACAACTGGTTGGCAGTATGTTGTACCTTATCTAAAACAGGAAACCAAATGTAATAGTGAAAATCAATGGCCTTATTTTCAGATCATGTGAATACATATTCTATCTGACCCTGAAACCACACTAAAGACAACCCAAATCCACTTCAGACAACCATGTTATATTACTTCATAGTTTCCATAGCTCTATTTTTTTTTGTATGTTCAATCTGTGGTGATATTTTGTTACTGTCCATCAGAATAAACTTGAAAAACAAACCTATAAATAGCAATTAGAGTGGTTCATTCACTCAAAATTCTTGAATTATTTTGGCTTCTAAGGTACTGTTCTGCTATGGTATTGTGTCTGGAGCAGCAATTGTTCTAAAGACCCCAGATCTCTTTTATGAAATTAAAAGTTGACTGGATGCCTACTATTCTTCTTCTTCTTTTTTTTTTTTTCCCCAGTATCTTGTGTCAGAATATTAAATAAAATGCAGTGTAGTAGAACCAAATGAACCAAACCGATTTTAGCAGGTGAAATTCCAGTAGATTTTTTGTTAATGCGTAGCAGAGATGTTCCCCCAAAAATATTATTCCTGTATTGTCAGAATTCTCTTATACTGCTGTCTTCATCTCAGACAAATGCACATTTAATGCATATTTAAAAATTTCTATTCTCAGATTTCATTTCAAAACATATTTCAGATTCTCTACAAAATTGTGCTTGGTTGCCAGGTTGGTGTTATCAGGAGAAGAGTTCATCACATAGTGAAGAGTTCATAGGATCACGTTGTTATTGAGTAATTCAGAGATCTTAGATCTCTAGTCCAACTTCCTGCTCAAAACAGGATCAACTGTAAAATTAGATAAGGCAGCTCAGATTTTTTCAAGTTGGGTTCTGGAAACCTTCAGTGACAGAGCTCACATTACCTCTGGCCAGCCTGCTTTATGCTGGATGCATTTTATATTTCCATTAAATTATTTAAAATTGTTTGTCTTTTCTTAACTTTATATGAGAAAAAAGGCATTTTGATGCTGCTGCTGCTGCAGGAATGTACTTATTCTTAATGACTTTTTTCAGTTCTACACTGAGTAGGTCAAAAGAAAAGAATAATTCTTATGAATAGCACAGCTTTCAGTTTTCATACAAAAGACTGTGTATACTCTGTATTCTCTAAATTGAGTACCTATCTTTTTAGAGATCATAATTCTCCATCTTCTCTGGTGTATAAGGAAACAGGATTACTAAGGTTATATTTCCTGGATTATTTTACTGTGTATTTATTTTCCTGTCTTATATATGTATTCTTATTTGTGAAAAAAAAAAAAATATTTTCAAAGTTGTTTTTAGTGGTACTGGAACTAATTATCTACTAATTAGGATTAAAATTATCAGACTGGTAGTGAACTCTTTAATAAAATGGGCAGTAAGTAGCAGTTTAATCTCTGTTATACATTCACGTTATGAGGAAGTAAGATGAAGGTACCATGTATATACTCATAGAAACATTTTGGTTAACTAAATAGTAATTTTAAAATATTCTGTTATGAATGGTAACTGTGCTTTGGTCTGTTGCATTAACATTAAAGGTAAAATGTCTGGCTGTAAAGCTCCATTAATGAACATTTTCATTCTATAGTTTTGACATGAATGTCAATAGAGTGCAGAGAAGCTTTTACAAGCTTGCTTGAAGTGCTTTCATGAATGCATAGCTTCACTGTCATATGTGTATTTCCAGTTATTGTCATATGCATCTGTTCCTTTTAAATTAAAAAGCGTCCTCTACACTACTTAATTTGAAGATCTTTGCCCAACATTTCTAAGGTAACTCTGAGACATGAGTTGTAATTTATGAATTCACATGAAAAATGTTCCTGCAGAACATGCTTTACAAATACCATAGCTCTGGTTACAGATATGAGAAACAGATTAACTGTTCATATTGAAGATCTATATAAGAATTTCAGATTTCAGCTGCACTGTTAGTTGCTTGTAAAGTTAAGATCTTTTCATTAAAATCTTTGCTGTGTTGCTAACTTAGTTGCTGCATTACAGCATTATTTGGGTTTGAAGGAATCTTTTGAGATCATCTAGTCCAGTCTTGCAAAAATGCTGACTCTTCTGGCATCTTTTGATGTATAGCCCTGTGAACTGAGTTTAGGATCAGACTCTTCATTATATAATGGTTTGCCTTGTGTTAAGGGATACTGGGATAGGTGCAGTCCCCTCAAGCAACTCCAGCCCAAGGCTCCCTTTTGCCTGTTTGCCGAAGTCCAGACCAGTGTCCAGGGGACTCAGGCTCTCTGCTCAGGCTGAAGGATGCTGCTGGCTTCCCGTTTACAGGTTCAACCAGTAGCAAAGCTGAGCACATGTCCCAGACAAGGGACACTTGCAAGGCTGGTTAGGCAGGCAACCACAGACAAGGCTCTGTCTTCAAGAGCAGCCACACTCAATTCACACCAGACAAGAGTCTGGAGCGCCACATTCTTTCCTCCTCTTGGCCTGGCGGAGGCAGGAGTTCACTGGTGCCCACGCATGGCACTCTCCAGGTTCATGAACAGACCTGCATATCCTCCTAGAACCAGCACAGCTCCTCTAATACTTGGTACCTCTGACTGGATCCAGGCCTCTTTTACTCACCCCACAGGTCCCTAGTTCTCCAGCTAGCACAGCTGGATGCTCACTGCAAACATGCAGCGCTCACATAGTGATCCCACAGACACCCCACACTAACAGATCCCCTTGAAAATCAGCACAGAGTCTCTGCCCAACCAACCTCCTAGGCCGGACCTGAGGATCCCTATTCACCAGCACATTAAACTTTAGGTTTACCAGCAAGTACACATGTACAGCTGGTTTGGTGAAGATACAAACACTTGCTTCCAGCAGCCAATCTCAGACACATAGATGTCTTACAACCCTGCTCCAATGGCTGGCACTGCCTTACTCACCCTGGTCCACCCAGTAGCTGGTTTTTGGATACAAACCATTCTCATCTCAGTGGCTGGAGGTTAACAGTGCCCACTGTTTCCAGCAGCCAATACTGATGAGCTACAGTAGCTCACCCTCCAGGACAAGGACATCACGTCCCTGTTCTACTCAAGTTAGAGTAAACTGAACACCCAGGACTCTTGTTCTACTCTCTTCAATAGTTGGCGCTGAATCTTTGCAGAGTCACGTACGTACACATAGAATAGAGTGCAATGAAACAGTTAATTATGAGAATGTTTAATAAGACAGGACAAACAGCAGATATTAGACACAGAACTCAGTCATACAGGCATACTGACTGTCCTTGGTTTACGTATGACCTCATGTTTTTTGTACCTTTTGCTGCCTATAACATCCCTTTTGCACTTCTGTGCCCTCCCTTCGCCGCACCATGGGCTTGTATAATCTTGTAGATTCCCTCCCTCCTCCTAGCCTGCTGTCAGAACCTGTCCCATCCCTCCCTACCTCCTGCACACTTTTTCCCTTCCCCCACCTCCCCCTCCAATTTACCTTTAGTTTTTTGATAGCCCATAAATTAGTGTGACTAGTAAGGTTTGATTCTTATCACTGTCTCCATGTTAATTTGGTCAGGTTTATGTCTCTGTGTTTAGAGTTTTTTGTTATTTTTTTCATCCTCTCAATTACAAGGTTTCTGATCAGATATCATTGGTGGAATAGAGATTCGCACATTACCACACTCTCATATCATTAAAATGTGAATAATCAAACTTGTTTTTTGTGACTACCTCACACACATTGCCAGGAAATGACTTCACCAAGACACTACAGTGCCAGCACCAGACAAAGAGAACAGAATGGTGATAGGAATTAACAGTTGTAGCACTGCCAGAAAAGATAGCATAGCATAAAGACCATCCAAGAGTCTAAATCATCAAGCAAGTTCATGGTGAAAAGATAAATCCAAAGTCTAACCAGGAAGTCTATCCACAGATCAGAGCTGGAAACAAATTCCATGATCATCAGACAAGTGATTATTATGGCTAAAATGTAAGCCACAGCTTTAAGTCTGTTTCAACAGTGTGTATGGACAGAGCATAGAAACAAATATTCATCTAACATACCTCAGACAGGGAAGTAAAACCTTAAGCTTAAAAAGAGGTTCTGTGCTCATGGGTAGCAGGTGTGTATGGGAAGCTCCAGGTGATGCTACTCAGGTTCATTAGGTCTTATCAGTGCACTCAGAGCCCTGGCAATATGATTGGAGAGAATTATTGGAGAGAATGCCAAACACGTTGTTTAAGTCAGGATAAATGTCATTCTCTATTTTGTTATCATACCAAAAAACAGTCAACACAACACAGAATAATACAATCAGGATGTTCTGACGTGATATATCCTTGGTAAATTCACACTGGCTGCTAAAAATCACCTTCTTGTTTTTCATGTGTTTGGAAATAGCTTTAAAAAACTTTACTCTGTAATTTTCCCAATGTCTGAAAATAGGCTGACTGGCCAATACATCCCTGATTCTTCTTTTGTCTCTTCTTGAAGCTGACACCTTCTTTCCCCCCGCCTCCCCCCCTCCCAGCCCCAATTAACGTGACTTTTCACAGATGATAAAGAGTAACCTCCCAGTGACATAACTCAGGTATTTCAGCACCTCTGAATACATCTTGTCTGGTCTCATGAATCTGTGTATGTCTAGTTAGTTTAAGTGATCCATAACTTGATCTTAATGCACCATGTTCTTCACTTCTCCAAACTGTGACATTGGTTATATAAGTTGGATTTGTGTACCACATCTAGGACTTTTAAAGCTACAGATTTGCTGTAGGAAAATTACACTGACTGAAATTAGCTGAGTAAACCTAGGTTTTCTAGGCTGTTCTTTTTCACATGAATAACCTATTTACTTTATGGGTTAGCAATGCCTGAGGAGAATTGTGCTGTTCTTTACTTCGGCATCTAAAGTGTGGGTTAAATGATATATGGCTACTTAAAGCTTTTTATAATTACTTCCTTCTTATAATGTCATCACTATGATGCAAGCAATCTTTTGTGGCTTTCTAATAATTTTCGTTTTATGGGGTACTAATGCAAAGGCAATATTCCTCTCAGAAGTAGTGCTGAGTCAATGAACTTTGAATGTATAGAATACTGCACACTAAATAGTCCGAAAAATCATTCCAGAGGTTTTTAAAATTAGGCAGTTGAAAATAATGGCTTTGTCTTCACTCTTCATAAAAATAGGCTAGTAATACTTCTTTCACATTGATGTACATACAGTATATGCTGCTAAATTAACAGAGTATTCCCATAGTGTTGTAGTAAAAAGAAAGGAGGAAATTTAATTACCTGTCAAATAGTAATTTTGAACTTAAAACAGCTCTAGATTAGCATAAGACAAATAAAACCTACATCAATGCTATTTACTATTGGGGAAACAAAGGAATTTAGGAGCTGCTGCTTAATGGAACTTTATCCTCAACGTGGGTGTAATGGGAAAAGTTCATACAGGTATCAGAATTTGTACAAAAAATAATGATCAAATTAAGGTTTCTGAAGCAAATTTCTGTCCCCAGTCTTTTTGTTCCCTGACTTTGAAATCTTACTAGTGACTGTTAAAACGGATGAGGGTATACTTGTAAAGTTTTATAGCCACCACCAGTAGACAATGGTTTCATTCAGCTTTAGTATTTTCACTAATGTTACAACCAATAGAAGTAAATAATTATTAAAACTTTGCTTCTGGAGAGGAATCTATATACTCATATTTCCACCTATCTTTTTCCCTTTCATTAAATATATTTTCCCCTTCTATTAAATATAGAGACAAGATGGTTCTGTCAGTGTTTTCTAAGCAAATCAATTGACTCTCTATTGATTATAAATTTGTCCAATGTTTGTTGAAGTTCTTATTGGAATTCAAGCTGTATGAAGAGGAGATCTCAAGGTAACTGTATTTAATTTGAAGGAGAAAGCTTGTAAAAAGCCTGCTAATAACATATTTAGCGTGAGTACTTGTTGCTAATTTGACCATAAAAACCAAGATATAATCCTTGAAGTAAAAAATGTTCAACTACCATCATTCCTGGTCAGAAACATATACATATTTTCTTATTTAACTATCTTTAGAGAGTGCTTATTTTTGTATATTGTTCATTTACATCAATACTGAATTTGTCTTTTTTCTTTTTATATAATTTTTTTATATAAATCATATTTCCCCAAATGGAAAAACAGATTTCTGAAACTGATTTGCTAGTTTTTAGGTCCCTATGGTTGCACATAACTTATTTTAGACAGATTTATGTGTTGTTGGCAGGTTGGAGAGGACCCAAGTGCAAAACTTGTAGACTTTACTTTGATGTTTTGTCAAAGAACAATATGTGAAATTTTAGACCATTTTAGTTTCATGTTTAAAATGCTAATTCAATTAACTTTTCGTTCAATTTATAATCTCTCCATCTTTCCAGAAAAGTAGTGAATGCTTCATACATACATATTTCTTACATGCAGTGTTACCATCACCATGTGTAAAATAGGCAGAGAGAAAAATAGTTGTGTTGAATGTTTTGTCTTGCAATGACAAATGAATAAAGACTTTATTAAATGTTAATATTGAAAAAAAAAGGCTCTGCTTTTGTTTATTGGATTTCCTCCAATAGTCAGATCCAGATGTGGGTTCCTGTACCTATCAACAAGGTAACCAAACTAGCTGGTCAAGGGAAGCGAGCTGATGTAATCTTTTGGGATTTCAGTAAAGCTTTCGATACTGTCTCTCACAGGATCCTTCTGGACAAAAAGTCCAGCACACAGCTAGATAAACACATCATACAGTGGGTGAGCAATTGGCTCAGGGATCGAGCACAGAGGGAAATAGTGAATGGGGGAACATCAGACTGGTGACCTGTCACTAGTGGGGTTCCCCAGAGCTCCATCTTAGGTCCTGTGCTCTTCAACATCTTCATAAATGGCTTGGACACAGGACTGGAAGAGATACAAAGCAAGTTTGCAGATGACACAAAACTAGGAAGTGCTGTTGACCCCCTCAAAGGCAGGGAGGCCCTGCAGAGAGACCTCAACAAATTAGAGGACTGGGCAATCACCAACTGTATGAAGTTCAAAAAGGGGAAGTGCCAAATTCTACACTTGGGATGGGGCAACACTGGATGTATGTACAGCCTGGGGAACGAGATGCTGGAAAAGATGAGATGCTGTAGAAAGGGACCTTGGGGTCCTGGTCAACAGCCAGTTGAATCTGAGTCAGCAGTGCCCTGGCAGCCAGGAGGGAAAACCATGTCCTGGGGGTGATCAGGCAAAGCATCGCCAGCTGGTCAAGACAGGTGATTGTGTTACTCTGCACTGGGGCAGCCTCACCTCGAGTCCTGTGTGCAGTTTTGGGCACTGCAATATAAGAAAGACATTAAACCATTGGTAGGTGTCCAAAGGAAGGCAACAAATACGGTGAAAGACCTTGAGGGGAAGCCATATGAGGAGTGGCTGAGGTCACTTGGTCTGTTCCGACCTGGAATCTCTCTGGCTTCTCCAGTGACAGGACCAGAAGAAATGGCCAGAAATCGTGTCAAGGAAGGTTTAGGTTGGATATTAGAAAAATGTTCTTCACCCAGAGGGTGATTGGGCACTGGTTCTCCAGGGAAGTGGTCACAGCACCAAACCTGCCAGAGTTCAAGAA
This sequence comes from Empidonax traillii, assembly GCF_003031625.1. Lineage (NCBI taxonomy): Eukaryota > Metazoa > Chordata > Aves > Passeriformes > Tyrannidae > Empidonax > Empidonax traillii. The sequence continues at coordinate 661,609 of NW_020955929.1, forward strand.
GCATTTGGGAGATACTCTCAGGCCCATGGTGTGACTCTTGGGGATGGTCCTTTGCAGGGCTAAGGGTTGGACTCAATGATCTTTCTTGGCCCCTTCCAACTCAGCATATTCTGTGTGATCTAAGTAGGTGCATTGGTAGTTTCCTTAAAAATTAAATTCCATTGTGGAAAAATAATAAAATTTAACTTAAAACAACTAAAAGTGTTATGCTAATGAAACTACTTTGATTTAATAGACTAGAAGAAAGATGCATAATAAGGTACCTTGCCCAGGGTAGTCCAGCAAACAAATCAAAACTTCATCTATGAGTATCAGACCACTGTTCTCTTTACTAGGAAAAAATATTCTTCATAAATATATATTCAGCACTTTTTCTTTTAATAATTTGGTACAAATAGATGGATTAATTTCTTTAATTTTCCTTTTTTTTTCCTTCCTGCACAATGAAAAAATAAATCTCCTTTACCAGTGAAATCCATCTTATTTAATTAGCTTAGTATTTCTTAATGGCTTCTCAAATGAGTAAAATTAGCAGCAATAATGGGATAATGAAATGACATTAAAAGGGAAATGCCTGAGAAATTAAAAACATATGTAAAAGGTACAATGGAGACATCTGTAATTAAAGACTTATCATGTCTTCCACTATCAAAGCAAGGCTGAACTAAGAGGATTTACCTTAAAAAGGCTTCAGGCATTTGAAGATAGGAAGTTAAAAACTGAAACATAGCAACCCTTGAAATATACGCTAAAAAAAATACAATAAAGAACCAAAGAGTTATAAGGACAAAAGGAAGAGGGCAGAAGGTGTAAGAAACAGAACATATGAGAAAAAAAAAAAAAAAAAGAGATAATTTTATGTGTGTAACGACATTATTGTTCCTAACACATCTACCTGTCTGAATTTATATTTAAAATCTCTCCTTTAATTTTTGATTCTTAGTTTGCAAAGCACGCACAGGAAGAGATTTCCCATCTTTCAACTCTTATATCTCATTATCAGAATAAACACAGCAGTGAAGTGGCATATAAAATCATTTGACCTTTCCTTCTGATGTATTTTGCAACACATTCAGAGTGCATTACCAGATTTTTTGGAACAGCACACAAACCACCACTAGCATATATATAGAAGGGTGGATTGAACAACAGTATAATGATAACTTGGCTGCTTCCATGAAAAATGCTTATGAATAAAAAAAAAATGCTGCTTCGGAGAGATGAAATAAACTTATGAGTTGTATGAGTTGTTCTCTGCTGTAAGCAAAACTTATTTGATAACATACTTTCTTTTTCGATTTGTAATCTCAAATACCCACTTTGTTCAGTTAGGGGGAAAATTATGAAAATTTTTAGAAAAAAAATAATGTGTGTGTGTGCATGTGCATTTCCATAGGCATACTTACATTCTGAGGTGTCAAAATGTATGTTTCTCTTTTAGTTCTCATGCTGCTTCAGACTTCAGAATATGAATATCTCTAACTAAAGATAGAGGGAATAAAATAGGGTCTTGTATAACTAAGAAACCAACAAAATGATGATAGTCTATGGAAACCCGGATGGGTAATGATTTCATAGGGATTTAGAGGAAGTGTTGCCTGGTTTGGGTAAACTTGTAGATGAAAAGGTCAGAGCATAAGCACTGTAATCTGAAATTTTGAAACATTTTCTTTGAAACAGTTGATATAAAGAAAGCCCAAATTATTCTTTTTAGCAGTGACTATAACTGGTAACAACATTGGTAACAGGAGAATTAATCATTAATTGGCATCCCTAGAGCAGGACTGAGTAATTTTAATAGTTCTTACTCAACATTTTTCGTCTGAAGTTCTGAGAGTGCTATACAGTAGAAGGGAAGTCTCACTATTTTCTCCAAAGAGAAAAATAAACAAAAACAGAGGCTTTACAGCTAGATGCAGTGGAGCTTTGACTAGAATTCAAGTACGTCAACTCCCTGTTCATGCTTGTCTGTCGCAGGTTATTCAATTCATCTCTCACTTCAGTCACCAATACATTAATTAGATTAAATTTTCATTAAAATGATTAGATTATATGGAGAGTGACTTGGTGTGGTCAAATTTGTGATTTATTTGCCTAAATTCAAACGTTGAATATTATCTTCTGAAACACCTTAGGCTATTCAATGCAATCATATGGAGCTGGCAGACACAGCAGAGGACCCAGTTTACCTATGGTCTTCTGGAGGAGGAGTAAGAGGCCAGATGGAGTGAATTAGGACATCTAAAATGGCCTTAGGAAATGTTGTTTAAGGAACAGACTCCTGCCACAGCTAAGTAGATTCAGAAATGTAATGTAGGGCAACTTAATAGCTCACAATGGTCACAGTGGTAGCTTAGACATTTGATTTGTGTATGTCTGAAGCTTAAATCTATTAAAATGATAACTTTTACCCAGTACCTTTTGGAAAAATCAACATATATCTGACTATCTGCTATGGAAAATGAAACGTTTTCATCTTTTGCTTTTACCTCTATGAAGAATATTTCCCTCTACTAGGATTCTCTATCTTCTGCAAAAGCACTTTAGACTGTATAAGTATCCCAATAATCTCATTCCCTCAAATTGTGTGCCAAGTGATCCTTTAAGTTAACTAATATCCTTAGTTGCCATAAAGGTTTCTTGGTTATGCATATTTCTGGAAAAAAAAAGAAGAGGAATATTACTGTACATAATAGACTACCCTTCTATGAACTTTTTAAAATAAGTCTTAAATAACTTTGAAAAAGAAATATAATTATGCCAGCTTTATAGATGAGGAATCCAAGGCACACAGGACATCACTAGTCAAAGGATCTTTTTCAGTTTAAGTGAACTGAACAACTATAGGGCAACAAAATCCACATTGCTATCTCATTTTCTTTTTATCAATTTTCACTCTTATATTTGTGTTAATGTCATTAAGGATGTCACAAAGAATTAATAATGTTGATCACATCTTGTTTTTGTCTCACTTTTTTCCTCATCAACTCTTCCCAAGTTAATCAGTTACCCTAAACTACCTGTGATAGTACTGTATTCTTAATGGAAATCTGAAATTTACATGCACAGAAATGTTAATATTAAATTTAAAAAGTAGATTAGGTAGTTCCAAAATAATCAAAATTGTCTATTATGTATCTTTAAAAATCACAGGCTCACATATTTATTTTGGTGGAAAAGAACATCAGGAAATCTCCAGTCCATCCTCCTGCTCAAAGTAGTGTCACCTGGGACTCGAGACCAAGAAGCTCAAGGCTTTGTCTAATTAACTACAAAGATTTTTCAGGCCTTCAGATGAAAAATATTGTGTAAGAGCTATTACTGTTATTTAGTGCTGTCCTAAGAAGGTCGATTAGGTGGTTTTCAAAGCTTACCAACACTTCTGTTGTCTGAGACCTTCTCTACTATTCAATCCATTTGAAAGATGGTAGAAAGCTGACTCACAAGAAATTCTGACAGCTCTCTTAGCATTCTTTGATGTACCCCTTTGGGCATCAGAGGACTATAGAGGTCCAGTTGTCTCAGGTAACCCCTGACTCAATCCCTGTCCACTGCTCATTGTTCTCCTTCTCCTTGAACCCTTCAACTAATCATAGAGGCCTTCCTCTTAGTGAAGAGGCATGGCTGAGCCCCTCAGTTCTGACACCCTGATGTGTTGACACCTCAGGGAAAGTGTACTTAAAAAAAGAGTGAAACACTCACAGACAGTGTGTGAGAAGTGACAGAAAAGTAAGTCCTGCAGTAATGAAGATGATAAAGGAGAGGAGGTGCTTCAGGATGGGGAGGGGGTAAAAGAGAAATAAAGGAAAGGAGTTGGGGAGAAGATGAATGGGAAGAAGGTTGCTTTCATTTTGTCTTAGTTTCTCATCATCCAGCTCCATTTTTAGTTGGACATTAAATAAATTATTTTTCCTCAAGTTGAGCCTCTTTACCACAAAGGACAGCAATTGTTAAAGTGAATTCCCTGTATTAACTGCAGCCAGAAACATTTTCATCTTATTTTCTCCCCTGTCCTGTTCAGAGTGAGGGTGGGTGGTAAAAGAGCAGCTGAATGACTGTCTGGCATCTGCCCAAAGTCAACCTACCACAGCATAACAGGTAGAAAAAGTATATGAGAACAGGAATTTTTTAATGTCCTTTGATGCTATTGCAATGCTAAATGTAGTAAGAATTAAAAGCACTGATTATAATTTGGATTTTTAATACTTTGAAATTTTGAATAAAATTTTGATTTCTCGTTTTAGGTTGAAGTTAGAAGGAAAAAAATTGGATAAGAAGGTTACAATGACTGGATACTTATACAAAGTATTTGTGTACAAGCTGTCAGCTGTGAGTTGCTGGGAAAAATATAGTCTTATCTGTTTCTGTTGGTTTTCTTAAGTCAGAATAAAAAATCCACTAAAAAAATGTTCCAAAGCTCAACCTAAAACACCGCCTGTCTTTTTATTTTTTCTTTTTTCCTGGTTTCATACATGATAACATTTAAATCCTATATACTTCTTGTTTTGATCTGTATGAGTGGCTCAGGAAAGTGACAGGATGAGCAAATAAAACTATTACACTCACTTATCCATTTTAACTCAGCCCTAGTACATAAGCATTTTTCTTTTTTCTTTTTCCCAACTCTTCAATTTTTAATTTCTTATTGTCTGCTACAGTATTAACTTTTAGTCTTTCATTCACTTTTCTCAGTTTCATTGCACTGAGTATATACCTGTAAGAAATGGTATGACATTCTGTATCACTGTATGTACACTCCGCTTGATTTTATTCCACTACTCTTCATCTTCTTCTGATGAAGTCATAAGGGCATGAGAACTTTTACCCTTTCACAAACTATTTGTGAACCTTTTGACTAGAACTTAGCTGCATCATGACTGAAACATATTCAGTTCTGAATCCAGGTGAGCCAGAAGGTAATCTCACATTCATTTCACCCTGACCTTAAAAATAAAGGCTAAAAAAAATTACTCCCAAATAGGATAGCTGATCAAAAAACACAGATATGTCTATGATTAACGGGTAGAAAAAATAAAAAACTAAATGAGAGGGATGCGTGAAGTCAATCAAAACTAACATAGCCTACCCAACACAGTTCCAGTATTTTAGAAAGAAAACAGAAAATTACATAATTGACAATCTGAGACATTTAATAAAAAACACTGTTAGTGACTGGCACTTGAGTGTGTGTTCAGCATATGTATAATGTAATTAGCCAATATACAAGTATGAGGTACACGATGCTTAACATGTAAAATTAATGAAACAGTTTGTAAATTATTAAACAAAAAAATAACTGTGGCTTCCATTGACCTGGGACTTGTGCCACTGCGTATTTGGGATCAACTCCAGAAAACTTACATTGGGCCAACGTAAATGACCAATTTGGGTATGATTGAAAGGGGAATAATCTTTTACATTCAGAAAATAGTAGTAGGGAAGAGAAATTGCTCTTTTTTTCCTTTCCTTTACTGTATTGGCTTTTGTGGCAAATTTTTAAGTGGGGGAAAGGAGGCTTCAGCAGTGTCTTATGTGAGAAGATGCCAGAAGCTTTCCCTGTGTTTGACAGAGCCAATGCCAGCTGGCTCCAAGACAGACCCTCTGCTGTCAAAGCTAAGCCCATCACTGATGGTGCCTATGTGATAACATATTTAAGAAGGGGTAAAAACTGCACAACAGAAATGTTGTCAATAGGTGGTTTAATTGGCTTAAGAAATTACCAGCAAAAGTATGAGCAAAAACAGTTTGAAAAAGATTGACAAAATTTGGCAAGGTTCACTCTACTACTTACTACATGGATGAAACACACAAAATAAAATAAAACTATAATCAATTTAGAATGAATTGCACAGAGACTAGGAATTAAAAGAGTAAGGATGGAAAATAGCAAGAGTGAAAATGTGTAAAGGAGACCCTTGTCTTGAGTCATAAAGTTCAAAGTGGACAGCCCTGCAAACCTAGCCTCAGACCTCATCAGTGGTTTATGTCTGCAGGAGTTAGCAGCACTTAATTGACTAATTTAACATTAATAAAGTGATTCAATAGAATTTACCGCGATTTTGGTCAGTTGCAACAGTGACTTAATTATAGATCTGAGAGTGTAATATTTATAGATCTCAGATCTATAATTATAGATCTGAGAGTGTAATATTTATGCTATATTTGCTACAATCTATACACACACAGAGACACAAAGATGTACAAATGTAAAAGGGTGCCTTTTAAAAATTTCCCTTGAGTTCAGTGAAATATATTGAATGCCTTTGCGTTTCTCAGTAGCTGAGGGTTGAGCCTCGAGGACTGGGTGGGTATCAGCCCAGGCAACATTGTCATCTTTTGGTGACAATTCTCCAATTTTTCACAAACTTGAGAGTTCATGAGCTCTGAAAAATATTTCACTCAGAGGGACATGCCGATTACAGCCTGATGGTGTCCAGGATGGCTCAAAAGGCCACACTGAGTACTGCTGTTTATAGGGTCATGAGATGTTTGACTTTAGTCATCCAGGAACAATGATACCATTCGCCTTGGACTATAGTTCAGGCAGTGAATATTTCAAGGCTCTTGAGGACAGTCCCTATAATCACTCTTATCCTTCACCTCAGTGCAGTTCCCACTTGAGCTGTGCAGGAGTTCCTGGTAGGGTCAAAGGATACTTCACTGCCCAACTCATTACGTACAGGTCTAACGAGGATTCCTAATGTTGTATTGATGGCTCTGGAAAAGAAGGGGGAAGATGCACCACGATAAGCAGCTGGAGGGAAGAGAGAGACTATGTGAAGCAGCCCTGCAGACACAAAGGTCAGTGAAGAAGGAAGAGAAGGTGGAGGTGATCCAAGCTCCAGAGAAGAGATTCCGCTGCAGCTCATGGTGAAGAATACAGTGAGGCAGGCTGTCATCTTGCAGCCCATGAAGATCCACTGTGGAGCAGACCTCCACCTGCAGCCTATGAAAGACTCCATGCCCAAAGCAAGTGGATGCCTTAGGGATGCTATGATCTCATGGGAAGCAATTGTTGGACCAGCTTTACTGGCAGGACTTGTGACCTCATGGGGGTCCCACACTGGAGGAGTCTGCTCCTGAAAGACTGCACCCTGTGGAAGGGATCCACACCAGAGCAGTTCATGAAGAACTACAGCCCACAGAAAGGACTCATGCTGGAGAATTTCATGAAGTGGGGGAGGGCAGAGGGAATGCGCTCTCCCACAGTGGCAATCCTATGCTTCAACAGGGGAAGAGCAAGAGGAGGAAGGAGCAGCAGAGACAACACATAATGAACTGACTACAACCCCCACTCCCCATCCCACTGTGCTGTTACAGGAAGGAGGTAGAGCAAATTGTAAGTAAATTTGAACCCAGAAAGAAGGGAGGTGTGGAAGGAAAGAAGTTTTAACAGTTGGTTTTATTTTTCATTATCGTACTCTGATGTAATTGATACTAAATTAAACTAATTTCTCAAAGTCAAGTCTGCTTTGCCTGTGACAATAATTGATCACTCCCTGTCCTTATCTCAACCCATGAGTCTTTTGTTATATTCTTTTTCCCTGTCCAGTTGAGCAGGGGAGCAGCTCCAGTTTGTGCCTGTCATCCAGGTAGGGTCAGTCCGCCACATTTACTGAAATATTTCCCTCCCCACTACTGCTCATACAGCTGTTCATTAAAACACTTCTTGTTAACCTGTTAAAGTTAGCCAAATTCAAAAAGACTGCACATTTGAATCTCTGAATGTAGTATTACCCATTTTGTCTGAAGAGGATTAGAAGGAACTCACAACTTAGGACTTAGTTTAAAGTTTATTGGTACTGTTTTTGTAATCAAAGTTTGTGAATTGAAAAGAGAGGGCAATGGTACAGGCAGCGTCAAATAGCTGGTTCTGTTCTAAGAGAGGGAGGAAGCGAAGGGATATGTACAGCTAAAAGCAGGGGAGCATGCCAGAGAACTGGGTGTGCTGCTCTTCTGACTATGAAGAGATGGGAGGGAGGGAACGGCTGCTTGTTATTCTCCCAGATGGTATCTAATAAATTAAACAACCCACCTCTCTCAGCAGAAGTAATTCTTGTTTTTCATATCTCCACCATATGTATATTGCCATTTGGTCAGTCCCAGCAATTTTCTGCCCAATTACTCTCTAGTTTGTCTTTACTCACACAGAGTTTTGTACATATCACTGCCAAAACAGCAGAGGCGATTGTTGCCAGTGGAGAACTAGTGGTGAAACACCTCCTGATTCCAGAACTGCACATGGAAGAATTTATCTTTCCAGACCCTCACTTAATCCTATTCTGAGACCATTAAATATTATTTAAAATCAAATTAGTTCCTAAAGTCTGATAGGTTGATTCTTAGATATCTTTCTAATTACATCCTGGAATATTAATTAATACCTTCACGAAAATTTAGAAATAGTAATCACTATTTAATTCAATCTTACTTAGAAATAAAAATAAAAATAAATTAAGTTTCTTTTATTTTTCACTCCAGAATTTGAAATCGATTATTATTAACTAACAAGAGTAATTATTATTACCATTAACAAATTTCTTGCAGCAGCATTGGCTGAATTAATGTATGCAATTTTTTGGTCACATTTCTGTTGCTTCTTTGGGAGATAAGTTAAACTTCACATTTTATTTTTATTTCTGGACCCACTCAGTTTTAAGAGAGAAGATTGTCATCTTTTGAGAATACTATTTTCCCTTTTTTTCATGTTATGTACAAAATACTGATAAATAAAGGTGTCAAAGAGTGAGCTGAAGAGGTTGTTTAGTCTGGAGGAAGAGAGGCTGAGGAGAGACTTCATCACTCCCTATAACTACCTGAAAGGAGTTTGTAGCCAGGTGGGGGCTGTCTCTACTACCATGTAGAAAGTGACAGGACAAAAGCATCAAGATGCATTACAAGAGGTTTAAATTAGATATTAGGAAAAATTTCTTCACTGAAAGAGTTGTCAATCACCATAACAGTCTTCCCTGGGAAGTGTTTGAGTCACTGTTCCTGCGGGTGTTTAAAAAAGGTGTACCTGTGGCTCTGAGGGACATGGTTTAGTGCTGTAATTGGTAGTGCTGTGTAAAGAGTTGAACACAATGATCTTCGAGGTCTTTTCAAACCTAAAGATTATATGATCATATGATTCTTGAATATGTTTTATATTTGGAAGGATGAGTTTTTTCAACTTTCTCTTTCCACAGCACATTGGTTTTATAAATGTAATTGTAGTGCCAGCATAGTTTCCACGTCACAGCAAGAAGAATTTTCACTTTCCATGTCTCAATTTCAGGCAAATTGATAGTATTTTCATCAAGTATCAATACATTTTAGGGACAATATTAGAGTATTTACAATGAATTTAGTGTTATCACATTATGCAGTGAGAAAACACCAACACAATTAAAAATAACTGTATTCTAGGCTTGTAATTTTCTTCAAATACACTAAAGACAGTGTTTTACGTGATCACAGTTCAGATGAATAAATGGGTCATGTTGCTGCAGAATGAAGAAAAAAAAAAGAAAAATTAAAAGGAAAAATAAATGGAACCTTTTGGAATTAGATTTGATAAAAAAGTCATATCTGGACTGCAAGTAGGTAGAGATAGTCAGAAATGGAACTAATGGAACTAACACAAATGGTTCAGGGCTACTATTTTAGCAGTATAGATATAGGCAAAATAACATTAGGTACTATGAATATTATTTTGCAACACCTGAAAACTACTGGCCTAGCTCTAAAAATGGAATTTTCAAAAATGATTTAGATCCTCTGAATTCCTCAGAGAGTAGCTAGGGAAGAGTTTTGACTTCGGAATGGCTTAAAGAAAAACAACTAATTGATGGTTTGAACTTGTTTTGGTTCCATGGAAAAATGTATTTGAGCTTCTACACCCTTTGCAAGGACTCCAAAAAAGTGTATCTACGAAGGAGATTTTAATTGTTTCAAATATTGTTGCGGCCTTAGATATTTAAGTATTTAATTCCATTTGTATGAATTTAACTTAGCACACAGACCATTTGTTCAGAAATATGGGGTCTGATGTATGGGGATTCTCAGACTGGGAGTGAAGGGCCCATGAATCTTACATTTCAGGAGATGACTTTCATTCATTCAGGAAAAATATATTAAGAAGAAGTAGACTTCATGGGCCCAGCTGAAGCACAGTACTGATAAGTAAAGAATTCAAAATTTAGAATCTGAAAAGATAAGCCCTAAGCGTGTCAATGTGTAGCTTGATTTTTTTTTTAAATCCACCCAGATCCTAAGTTGAAATATAAGAACAGTTCCAGATTTAGAAACTCAGTATTTTATATATGGTGATTAGAGTCCTATCTAGTAGCATAAGAGTCCCAATGTAATAAAATTTGCATTGTATTCTTAACTTTATTTTGGATTGGCTGTGACAGACAAAAGAGGAGAAAGTGGTGTTAAGAGGCAATGTAAGGGTTATGAAGCTCTGGGGTTTGCAAGAGCCATCCAGCTTTTCAAGAGTATGATGTGTCTTTGTGGGAAGAGTTTGCTTTAATTAGCTAAGAACAAACGACAGCACTGGTAAAATTACTAGAACACTGAAAATAGAGTTGCTTTTATCAGGGTTCTCCCCTAACATGTAGGAGGCTCAATACACTTTTGCCTGGGGAGAGTTTAAAATCCAGTTTATCTTCAGGAATCGTTCTGTAATTTCAATCTGTATGTCTGGTTTTCTGTTTGAATTAAATACAACAATAGCCAGCGAGGTATAAATAAAGCCAATCTAGAAAATTGGATTACTCAAAGAGCTGAGATTTAGGTATTGTTTTCTCAGTTTCACACAGCATTGAAAAAGAGGCTGAAATTTAAGCAAACAACTCAGAAAAAATAGAAAAAAATTGCTAAGCATGTCCTGTACTTTTTTTTGAAAATTGTTCTGGGGAAACATTTATGGCTCTTTACTGCTTATTTCTAGAGCCTCTAAGATAGGACTGATCTAAGCTGCACTGATTTCCAGCCTTCAATTCTGAAATGTTCACATGGCTTCAGAAGAGTAATCTAGAGTACGTGTAGTAAGGAAATTCCATAGTAAGATATCAGTGTTTAATGGAAAATTGTGTGAAAAATACTCAAAAAAAGGAGAGATAATTTTCAGAAGTTACTATCTATTTTGTATCATCTTTATGCTGATACAATTAATAATACACTTTGAGAGAGTGAAGCACTAGTTCTGACACGTGTCAAGGGATTTTTAACCACTATTTTTAAAAGATGATGATACAAATTAGCTCATATTCTGGCAATTTAATTCCTTTTTTGTGGAAGATATGACCTCTGTTCAAAGCTATGAAAATCTTAGAACTAATATGTTACAGAATGCATAGCTTTCTACATTATTCAGTAAAATATAAATTGATGATGATTATTTTAATAATTTCTAATATTTTTTTTTTGTTTCTCATAAGATGCATGGCAATTTACATTAATCAAAATAACTGCAGGTGTGGCTTCTATGTGTGCTTTTGCTATGTACCTATTTCATAAAAAACTCTATACCATTGTTCTATGCCACAGTTCAACATGTAGAAATAAAAATTATCCTATTTTAAGTTAAATATTTTTTTGAACAGTGCTGACAGTTTTAGCACTTCAAGGCAGAGAACTATAGGAAAAGGAATAGATTTGAGCATATACGTTATGTTGAAATCTAAATTCCTGGTGAAGAATAGAAATACAAAGCAATTGATATAATTCTTTCAAAGCTTTGATGTTTGCCAAAAAGTTCCACACACATCAGTTCCTACTGTCAGGAATTACTACAGGTAGAACTATTAAAAGAACACCAAACTTGGTCATTATGTCTGACACCTTCCTTGACCTGGAAACCCACTTCATCAGTGATTTTTAACAAAACAAAATAAAACAAGCAAACTGCCCAGAAACCACAAACAACAAAACTTTTCACCTGCTACTCTCATAGTTGCACCAAGAATTGTGAGTCAAAAGTGCTACTTACCAGTCTCATTAGTTAGATAATAAGAAATGAATCTGTATTTACCCAGTCATAAATTTGTGTTCTGTTCCTTGAAATTTTCAACTGTGTATAAGTGAACTGATTTATGTTGTTTGAAAAGTAAAAACTGAGTCACAGAAAGCAACAATAATTTATGTTTGTAGGCAAACTGATTCACATGTAAGATCTCTTTAAATTACCACTTAGCCTGGAGCACATATAACAGCTGCTAAGAAATATTAAATGCAACGTTAGTATCTAGTCCCGTAATCTGTTCTGCAGAGACTGGGTTTATATTTGGGCAAAAAATATGTTCTGGTAACTTCACCTTGTTGACTTTGTTTCTTCTTTTTTTTTTTTTTCCCTTTTTATTAAAGAGTTAGTACTTGTTTGCATAACTAAACTATATATAAATTTACTTTTGTCAGAATAGGTTTAAAAATGTTCTTCATTATTGAAATAAATACTTTAAGACAGCTATCTAAATTTTATGTATCTTCATCTTTCTTGTAAGCCCCCTTTTAAGTCTTGAAAGGCCTTAATAAAGTCCCCGGAGCCTTCTCTTCCCTAGGTTGAACAACCCCAACTCTCAACCTGTCTCCATAGGAAAGGTGCTTCAGCCCTGTGATCATTTTCATGGCCCTTCTCTGGACCCACATAACAGATACATGTCTCTCTTTTGCTGGGAACCACCGAGATGGATACAGTGCTGCATTTGGGGTCTTACCAGAGCAGAGGTGAAGGAAGGGATTCTTCACATCTGTTGAGAATTGGTGAGGTCACACCTGAAGTACTTCATCCAGTTCTTGGCTACCCAGTAAAAGAGACATGAAACTACAGTAGTGAGTCCAGCAAAGGGTCCCATAGATCATTAAGGATGCCAAGCACCTCTCATATAAGGAAAGGCTGAGGAAGATGACTGTTACCCTGGAATACAATTTAGATCTTCTCAGAACAGGGAAAATTCATTCTTGCAGCTGCAGAGGAGAACACAGATAACCAGAATGATCACCTCTGTGGTGAATCCTGCCCAAATGAGGCTAGGGGGAATCTCATCAATATCTGTCGCATGTGAAGGGAAAGTGCAAAGAAGATGGAGAGAGGTTCTTTTTGGTGGTGCCCAGTGGAAGGACCAGAGGCAATAAGCACAAGCTCAAACACAAGAGGTTCTCTCTGAAAGTTAGATACTGATGGTGACTGAGCTTTTGCACAGAATGTACAGAGAGGCTGTGTAGTTTTCCTCCTTGGATGTACTCAAAAGCTGTCTGGATACGGTGCTGGACATTCTGATCTTGGTGGATCTGCTTGAGCAGGGGCACTGGACCAGTTGACCTTCTGAGGTGTCTTCCAACCTCAAGTATTGTGTTTCTGGGATCGTCAGGGCTTCAGCATCTGCCTTGAAGGAAAAGCTGAGGGATCAACACTTGTTCTTCCTGGAGAAGAGATGAGTTTTGGGTTGTGTAAGAGCTGGTATCAATGTAATGTTCATAAACAAGAGGGAGAGAGACTCCTTATGTACATGTCAGGAATGAGCTAATGTTCATAAATTGTGACAGCAATGATTCAAATAGGGTATAAGAACAGACTTTTCCACCAGGGGTACAGTCAAAAAATGGAACAAGTTGTCGTATACAGAGACTGTATATTTTCTGTTCATAGCAGTTTTCAAGACTGGACTGGACACAGAACCTAGAATAATAGAATCTTTAAGGTTGTAAAAGACCTCCATGGTCACTGAGTCCAACCTTTGACTGATCACCACCTTGTCAACTAGACCGTAGCAGTTAGTGCCAAGACCAATTGTTTTTTGAACAACTCCAGGAATGGTCACTGCACCACTCCCTAGGCAGTTCACTTCAATGCTTGACAAACCTTTCAGTGAAGAAATTCTTCCTTAAACTTATTCATATATGTGGAAAGTATATGAAAAGGTATATTAAAGATTCATGTTTGAACTCTGTTCCTCTAAGATTCCATCTCCTATGGTGGTCTCTTTAAGGAAGGAAATTAACTCATTTGAGCTTCAGGGGGCTCTATTGAGGGAGGAACTGATACCCTTTTATTTGAAATATCATCCTTAATCATTGTGATGGTTTTGATGCACCTCTTGTGTTGTACATACACATTTTCAAAGCAGGGTATTTTACTAATAAGTAACGCAAATGGTTCCAAGAAATTTCAGGAAAAAAAAAAAACTGAAGAAAGATTCTGCACAGCCTCTACAAAATTATCTGACATGGGTATTGTCTGAGTATCTAAATGCATTATGGAAGGTCTGGGTCCCATCAAAAACCTATCTGTGCATTTATGTTTATATATAACAAAATACAACTTCTTAACTTCACTAAAAAGCAAGTATATATGTATCTATTATTTGAATAAATTAAAGACATAGTCAATTAAGACGTTTTTCTGTTTGGCCTATTCAATCTATATAGTGTCCGATTTTTTACTCCAGTAGCTAGGACTAGTCATGTCAAAAGGCAAAATGTCATAATTAATTAGGCCCAAATTATTGTTGCAGTTTGTGCTAGTTCTCTTAATGAGTAAATCAGAATGTTTTAATATTATTTTTCTTTCCTCAGGTTAGATAATTATTTTCAGAGAGATAATGACATACACACAGTGAAACACTTGTTTTTGTGGAACTGATGGGTAATGTATAAACCAGACATGACGCTCCAGATTTTAGGTGCATATGCTTTAAAAGTCATTAAATATCTGCAGAACATGCTCATCTAAAGCAGGACCCGTGTATTAAATAATCAAGTAACACAATGT